>NC_056736.1:55838924-55953924 GCF_019279795.1 Protopterus annectens
CTCAAAATTTGCAATATTCTTATTTGTCTTGGGTCAACATGTTTTATTAACACCATAATTAACAGCCTTCTCATTACTGCCTCTGAAGACTTTTATATAGCTGCAGTTGCAAGGTGTTCCATTATACTCCATTTGTATAATTACAGTTTCATGATGATGGACATCTGCTATGTATTAAGTAAGCAACAAGAATGACTGAAGAATTCTGAAAGGTAAAAATGCTAATCAAATTAACAATTATATCGCTCCTTTCATTTTTATTTGGGATCCTCATGCTGCAGTTGTTTTTTAAATGGTTATTGATATTGTTCTTCACACATGATTATTTTTTAATTTTATTACAGTGATGTCATGTCAACTCTTTTAGTAGCAAGAGTAGTTTGTCCCAAATCATGTCAAAGCATATAGTTACATAATATGTCACAATACAAACTAAACATTAATTTGAAGATTTTAAAGTGTGAGTATGGCAGAATATTCACACTAGATTAGATACAATTAAAATTAGATAATTGTTCTGGCACAAAATCTTGTTTCATAGCATTATTAAAAATATGTTCATTCTGTACAAATTTTTTTTTAATTTGTGAGCAATTATAATTATTCAAAATATAAATATGTGGGCGATGTGGCCAAGATGCCTAAGTGTTAGCAGCACTTCTCTGATGCTCTGTCTCTAAAGATTGTTTCTGACAGTATTTTTAGGTTCTAACCTAAATAATTTTGAAAATTTTTTTCACAGATTATACTTCTTGGTACTGTGGACTATCTAGAAAGCAGAAATTAAACTTTCAGTGTTGGTATCAAGAAATTTCCTGTCAGAAGTACTGCAGCTCTGTACAATTGGACAAAACTATGAGTCACACAATGGCCTCTCCTCAGGACAGTTCCATGAAAAAGGAACTTCACACAATAATTTCCAGCATTCAGGACCTCTCAGTCAAGATGGACAATTTGGGAAAGATTATGGAGAACATGAAAAAGGAAAATAAGAAACAAACAGAAGACCTGAAGGAAATTAAAACCAAACATTCAGAACAAATAGCAGCCGTAGAGGAAACTGTAAATGACATTGATGGGAGACAAATGGAAAATGACACCCAAATTGATTTCCTTCTAAAACAGAATACTCATTTACTTAAGAAAGTCTAAGACCTGGAGTCCAGATCAAGAAAGAACAATGTCAGAATATATGGGGTACCAGAAAAGATGGAAGGAAATAACATGGTCCAGTTTTTAAATGAATGGCTGCCCAAAATATTAAACCTTGCTGATCATTGGGATCGAGAGAGCCCACAGGCCTTTATCCAGCACATCTGCTTCTAAAAGCCCTAATGCAGTGAGATCTATTATAGTTAAATTCTTATCCACACAGGACGAAGACTTAGTATTTAGAACAGCTTGGTCGGGAAATCCAATACAATTTGAGAGGAAAACTATAAGGTTTGATAATGACTATACCTCCACTACAGTGACAAAAAGGAAAGAATGTGTCCCTCTCATCAAAAACTTGAAGAAAGCTGATATAAAAGCTCAGATCTTGTTCCCATTTTTTTTCACTCATAGCAGCTTCCCAGATGATTTTCTTTGTGAAAACGGGAAAGATGTGACCTTTGAACTTTCGTTATCATCGCATGACACTCTGTGACAAAAAAGACAAGAATTAAAATTACTCTCTCGGATGGACAAAAAATATTCAACAACCTCAAAGAAGCAGCAGAGTTTGTCAGAAAGAATAAACCGTTGGATAAATTAGAAGATATGGACATTTCATTACCTAGACTGAAAAGACAAGCTGTCAATGGTAATTCATTCACAAATGATAAAAATACCAAGAAAAAAAACTAAAAGGAAAGTAACTGTTTTTTTTTATTCTCACTTGTAACCTTACTCATTTGACAGAATTTATCCAAATACTTTGAACCCAAATGAACAAGTACTAACTTAAAGGTAAAAAAGCTTCTTCTATTTTATAATAATATATATATATATATATATATATATATATATATATATATATATATATATAAAGCCTTATATAAAAACAAGCAGTTCAGTCATGATCTAGTTGCAGATTGTTGGAGTGGCACCTTGTATAAATACTAACTGTAACTAGTGTATTGTCAACAGCTTGTGTATTTTGTATGTGCCCTTATGCACATTAAAATATATATAATACCAAGCTATTAACATCTTAGAGGCACTAGATCATTGTAGTAAAACTGCTAATAGAAGCTGAAAGTAATAATATATGTTTTTTTTCTTTTTTTATCTTGATAGTGTTGTACACTGGGGAATACATGGGGGGACAGTGTAAATACATTTGCCAAGTTTACTCTGACTTGTTATTTATTATAATAGGATGGTAATGGGAGTAATAATGTGTAGAAACTGATATTTTATACTTATAACTGGGTATATGTGTTTTAAAGCATACTGTCTTATTTACTGTGTCCATTAATAGGGTAGGCATTGTCAGTTTTGATATTTCACAAGCTCCTGATATAACAGTTTCTTTTTTACCTTCATCTCAATGATTGTGCATGTTTAGTTTCTTTTTCCCTCCATAAACAGATGTAAATCTTGCTAACTGTGTCCTCTAGATGATTTTCTTGCTAGAATGCAAAAAGCTTCACCTATTTAGTGTCTTGAGCACAGTACAGCCATTTTTTTCACTCATAGCAGCTTCCCAGATGATTTTCTTTGTGAAAACGGGAAAGATGTGACCTTTGAACTTTCGTTATCATCGCATGACACTCTGTGACAAAAAAGACATCAGATTTTGGCTGCTGGACTCTAAAACAAACAACATCAGCTTTTCTACACTGTAGAGATATAATCCTAGCTGAATCCACTCACAAAAGGTACTAGAAGTGTTTTTATTTACAAAGCTATTCAGTGATGTGCTTTTAACATAGTAATCGTATTTTACTGTCTGGATAAATGCTAAACTGAGAGAGGTTATCCAACACATCTTGTTAATAATTTAGCTCAGGATGTTATCAGCAACAGGGAAGCTATTTACTTTCCTTTATTGGGTAAGGGTATAACGCAGGACACACGAATAAAACCACCAGAACAGTTTGATCTACATAGTAGTTTTGTATATACTTTTTCTAATGACTCCCTACAAGTGGAGCTGTCAATTTTGAGGTATTGGCCCCTCATAACACTTCATGATGATTTTAAACAGATTGTGAAGGAATGTCCCCATTTTGTCAGAAGGAGAGACACAAACCTTAAAGGTCTATTTGAAAAAAGACCTAAGTTGGCTATTAAACATAGTATCCCTAAAATCGGTACTTACAAATGTGGGTCATGCAAACAGTGTTCTTTTATAATTAATGACAGCTTCCTTTACATTCCCTCTAGGAAATTCAAATTTAAAGCTGATGAGTATTACAACTGTGGGGCAAAGGGTGTAGTATATTTAGGATTATGTACCCAATGTTGTAGTTTCTACATAGGCAAAACTGAAAGAACTCTCAGAAGGAGAATATATGAACACCTATATGACATTTCTAAAAAGAAAGATAAGAAGGCCTTTTTTAAGCACCTTGGTTCTTGCCTCAACATGCAGCTTAAATTTATTGTCCTTGAACAGGTTATGCAGGACAATATTGGAGGTGATTGGGAAGCTCATCTTGAATATAAAGTGCTGTTGTGGCAACTTAAATTGAATGCCACCAGACCTCCTGGGCTCAATGAGAATATCAGCATTGTCAGTGTGCTTAAGTTGAGGAAAGCCAAGTTGTAATTTTTTATGTATTTTTTATGTAATTTTTATGTGTATTTATTAGAAGTACCAGTTTTTAAGAAGCATTTTTTATTTGATGTTTTTTGTACAATTTCCTGTGCAATTATATTTTTCATTTTGTGCACTAGGGACTACCAGATACACAACTTACATTGATTTGTTAACTTTGTATTTTTAAGTTGTTGCTAGTGCTTTAAGAGTTCACTTCAGTTTTAATTCAACAATTTAGTTTTAATTTGTTAATTAAGTCACATGATTTTGGCAGTAAGATATTTAAGCCTCTAATTTAGAGTACTTTGTATCTTGAAAAAGCCTGGTATCTAACCAGGCGGAAGCGCTTGATTTTACTATTTTTTTGTCTAATAAAGTTTATGCCAGTTATCTTCCTCTGGTCCGCTTTACCTGCCTGTGGATTTGTTTGGTTTGTTTGTACACTGTAGAGATATAATCCTAGCTGAATCCACTCAAAAAAAGGTACTAGAAGTGTTTTTATTTACAAAGCTATTCAGTGATGTGCTTTTAACATAGTAATCGTATTTTACTGTCTGGATAAATGCATGAATTTATTTCAAATACTTCTAATGCTTACTAAACTGATTCTGCTTGTTAAAACAAAAATGAAGTATTATGTTTATTGTTGGCATACAAATCTGCAATGTAATACATGTTATGGGAAAAGAATGGACACACTAATATTTATAGTTCTAACAACATGTGTATTTATTATTTTACTCAAACTACTTGATAATCTAAAAATCACATGCAAGCATGATAACATATTTTACTGATTCTACATGTATGCATCCTCTGGAAGATTCATGCATTAAAACACGGTATAGAATTATATATACCCCCTTTTTTATATATATACAAATAGTAATAAACTATAATAGAAGACATACCCCCAGGATTTACTAATTTTCCATGTAAGACTAGATTAGTCTTACATGGAAGCACCAGTCTAAGTGTATGATGGCAGCACACCATGCATATTAATGAGGGTGGGCTGCCTCAACTCTAAAGCTTACACGGAGCATGGACTTGTGTAGGGGGCGTGTCGGACTGCCGAGCAGTCCAAAAATCCATGCCCCTGCAATGAAGAGACGCTGCAATTTCACGTTACATGAGCGAGTCCGTTCACATGTGCACAATATAACACTACACTCCCCCATATGTTAAACAACTGTCAAAATTAAAAATAGAAAGATTTTTTCATTTTATTTTTTTATTTCATCCGATATAGCTGCCCGTATTTGCGAGTGTTTGAGCGGGTTTGCCCATTGCTTAGCTACAGTTAGCAGCTTAGACACCAGAAGAGGATAATAAAAAAATATATGCAAATTAAGAAAAATAGCGATAGCGTAGTAGTTAGAGCCTT
Source organism: Protopterus annectens (assembly GCF_019279795.1). Classification (NCBI taxonomy): domain Eukaryota; kingdom Metazoa; phylum Chordata; order Ceratodontiformes; family Protopteridae; genus Protopterus; species Protopterus annectens. The sequence goes on from NC_056736.1 coordinate 55,844,060, forward strand.
TGCACAAACAGGAGGCATTCCCTGTTTGAGTCCCACTACTTCATGTTCCATTTTCTGTTGGAAATCTGTATACAAAAATATTTCCTGACATTTTTTATGTATATGTTTTGTAAAAAGCATTGAAAAGTTAAATGTAGTAGTGAATGAATTATATATATATATATATATATATATATATATATATATATGAAGGTGAAATAGTTATGCATTCTGAGGCATTAGTACCCTATTTTAAGCAATATAAAGTACTGCTAAGCACATTTTACCAGTATTGAGCATATTTAAATCCAATTGCTTGTAGATGCACACTGCATTAACCAGCGCAATGTCTTTGCGCGTAGATGCGCACCGCACTAACCAGTGCAACCACAATGTCTTTGCATGCAGCTGTGCACTACACTAACCAGCATAATGTCAGGCAACATCGAGCAACCTTGAGCAACGCCGAGCAACATTGAGCAACGTTGGGCAAAGTTGAGCAAAGTCGGTTAAACACGGCCACACCTCCTTTACTGTACCTTAACCAGTCAGGTCTGCCCAGTAGGAAAATAAAAAGCAATGACAGGGATTGAACTCAGGATACTGTGCACTATAGTCACAGTACTTAACCACCAAGCCATGACAGCATTTCATAAACATGCACTTTCAACAGACACATATCTATCAAAGGAATTTTAAACATTGCCAACAACAGCTAAGCAGGCGTGCCTACAGCTGCGTTTTTCCAAAACTGGCCAATCACAAATACGTGTGGGAAATGAGGCATATTTAAGCTCCGCAGGTAGGAATACTTGCTATAACTGGTTGTAGCTTCCTTCTGCAGTCAGCATGGCCGGTGTTGGAGAAGACACTCGATTCAGAGCGCAACGCTGGGGCATTTTGTAGTCCAAAGTAATGGTTTGGCTCCTTGTCCACAATCATGAGGAAAGACTCCTGTGGGGCCAGAACCAGGGTACCCAATATAAAATGGAGGCATGGAACAGTCTTGCCCATGATCTCACCAGTGCCACTGGTGTTCCTCGGACTGGAGAGCAAGTCAGGCACCATTATTCTGACCTGAAGCGACATAGGGAGGATCAACTGGACCAGTGGATCCAGGAATCCCGTGCGATACCTAATGCCCCAGTACTGAGTAAGTAGCCATTGTATTAAGTAGTTAAGAATTGCTATGCTTGTCTATACTATGGATAGGTATGACTCAATATCACTGCATTTACTTCACAGCTGCAGGTGTCTGGGCTATAAACCAGCAGGGCCATGAAGATAGGTTGCAAAGGCTGCATCATCAGGCAGGTTAGTATATAAAATAAATGAGAGAGCCTTCAAAAAGTGTTTTAACCCAATAAATAAAGGTGTAATAATCCTTTAATAAATGTATAATTCCTGGAGTGTGTATGTGTCATTTTCTTTGATATGTTGTTGTACTGTTGCATTCTACAAATAGTGTTGTATTAAGCAGTGTCAACCCACACTTGGGTAGGCCCATATAAAGTGGATGAAGGGAGTGCCAGAAGCTTTTATACATATTTACAGCCCTCAACTGTTGGTTCATGCCCAGCATGTACAGGTTAATCTGGCACATGAGTAGCTTGGTATTGTGTTCCCCAGAAATGTCAGAGTGCTGCCAGAAATGTAGGGAGCTGTTAACATATAACTGATATTTTCACCTCAACATATCTAAATAATTATATGAAAGTAGAGCTGTCAGTGTACAATCTTAGCAGTAGAATGTGTGAGCAACTCTCAAAATATGTTACAGTAATATCTGCATCTTGGACAGTTTGTATGTAAGATACAGCTCATGTATATAATAATATAGCAAAATCAAATTGCACAATATAAAAACGTTGGGTAGTGTAATAATACATGTAAGGAACATATAACTGCAGTTAATAGGAATGTAGTGAAAACTAGAAGGATATATAAGTTGTTAATTGAGCTATCTTTTTCCACCCTACTGTATGTGCATAACAAATGCAATTCCACACCTCAATCGGTATGTCTAATCTCAAAACATTTGTTGGGGCATATGTCCTATTGGTTTATAAATATTTGAATTTATTTCTATGCATGTGCCCTGTTAAAATACCACAATATTGATGGCCTGTTGCAATGTCCACTATTGTTCTATATATGCATGCATTATGCTTGCTTTTCAACTGTTGAAAATCTGGTGTGTTGGGTTAATGGGAATACTTCTGCATGCTGTTATAACTAATTGGGAATGCTGTTGACTGTTACTAACCAAAATCTTTATTAAACTCTCCAAAACATAGTTCGTATGGGAAGGCCGGTCCCAGCGGACCCACCTGTCCCACCTCAGCTGGCCATGGCACCTGGCACCAGCACATCTGATGCCCAGCCTGGGACCTCCTCCTTCATTGGCCCTGTGCCACCTTCAGGTGGAAGCACTGCAGGGGATGGGGCTCGGCCCCCCCTGCAAGCGTGGGTGGGGGAGGGCCACCTATCACCCTTTGAACGGTCCTGATTTTGACACAAATTTTAGCTCTGTCCCCCTGAATCCTTCTGAAAACTACTGACTTTGGCCAGAAAGGTGGTGAATTACACTTAATGAATAATGACAATAATTAAGAGTTAGATACTTTTTTTACTTCAGAAAAGGTACTTTAATTCATATGCTCTGATTCTCTCAATGTCTCAACTTAACGGCACTAATATTTTAAAGGTGTCCCTGATAGTCCCTTTTTCCTGACTTTTCCCTGAGTCTGTTCAAATATGTACCTGAGTGGTTGAGAGGTCTGGCAGAGGCAGAAACACAGAAGCATATCAGCCTTTCTGCTGTTACACACTGTGCAAATAGCTTTGGAAGGAGTTTCGGAAGCATACCCTTATGTAGGAATACAACACTGAAATACAAATGGATGTAGCCATGTACTGGTAACAACCAACTGTAAAAATGTCATTGCTCTATTGCTGAAAAGACCTGTGTGGTGCACAGACAAAAAATAACAGGCTGTTCTCTGTCTATCATGTGGATATGTCCACAGTTGGGAGTTACGCAGACAGACTACTTGCCTTGATAAACTAACATGTACACATCAACCCTGTAAGTCCAGCAAGATAAAATCCACACAATAATACTTATGCTCTCTGCACTTCTGCACCCCAACCCAAATGTAGAATATACCTGTGTGTGCAGGGTCTACCAAGGATGTAGGTAAGCATACTCACAGTACTGACATGTGTTCAGTTTTTCTGAGCAGCTTGTGCTAATGTCAACACTAAAAAAGCATAAACTGTTTAGAACTGAGTAAATGAATATTCACAGTATAGCAGTTCACAAACAATTCTTGTGCTAAAGGAATACATCTCAATAACTATCTTTGTATGGCAGTTAATTGTAACAGTTGAAAAGAAAGGACATCTTTCCATGTATCTTGGGGTAGCATTTTGAGGAGTGAGTACATTTCTACACTGACAAGTGGGTACTGGAAGCAGCAACATTAGATCTGAGTACAAAATGTAAATCTCTGGCTACACACCCCTGGCTTCTGATATAAGAACTATACCAACCTTCTGTCTTAAACAATGATGTCCACAGCAAACAAGGATGATCTCCATCTTGGAAAGCTGAAAGGGCCACACCTACATGAGTCAGCAATTTATAGTACTGGGTTGCTATGACAGTGATTACTGCAATTACTACACAGCAGGCTGCATGCAATTAGCAAATGGTGACCACTAATTGGTGCAGAGGCCATCACATGCTCTTGTGCAAATTCCTATAAAAACAGGCTGCAATCTCTGCCAACAAACTCAATCATTCTATTGCAGAGACTGACAGAGAGAGAGAGAGAGAGACAGACAGAGAGAGAGAGAGAGACAGACAGACAGACAGAGAGAGAGAGAGAGAGAGACAGACAGACAGACAGAGAGAGAGAGAGAGAGAGACAGACAGAGAGAGACAGAGAAAAGGGAAAAGAAATATTACCAAACCATACAAAGGAAAGGTATGTGACACATATGTATTTACTGGCATGTAGTAGATGTTATTGAAGAATAGTCTACTCTACATAATGTGAACCATTCATATGTGGCAGCAGTATTTCTTTATGCACAGACGTTCTGCTTAACTACGGATATGGACAATACTGTGTGTACCTGTGGGCAGTGGGACATACCTGTGAAATATGTAGCTCAACATTAAATGTCAAAGATCTGATCCATGTGATCTGCGTTCTGTACAGTAGTGTGGCCAATAGCTGTTGGGGGGATTAGCGATGACATTATATAAACATAGGTGTGACAGAACAACACATGCATGATAGTCATATTAAAGTGTAGCTTAGCATTGGCAACTGCTGTAGCAGTCTAGTATGCTTATCTAGCATCTGTTACCATATATACCCCCCTAATGTTAGTGTGTGTTCATATGTGACACCTGTTTGTGTTGCTGCAAGGCCCAACAGTTCAGCTGTGAGGTCCAGGGACTTACAGTGTGGACCTTGTGTGTGTATGCCACACACATATGGAGAAATATATATGTGTCATATATATTCACATCTGTATATGTGCCTAGAGCAGGGGACATATTGCAACTGTTTGCGAAGGGGGGAGATTTTATATATATATATATATATATATATATATATATATATATATATATATATATATATATATATATATATATATATCTATATATCTATATATATATATATATATATAGATATATATATATATATATATATATATATATATATATATATATATAGATATATATATATATATATATATATATATATTTATATATATATATATATCTATAGATATATATATATATATATATATATATATATATATGTTGGTGAAGGTTAGTATGCGCATATTTGTATGTAGGTTTTAGTGTGTGACAAACAAGACAGCATACAGTGCTGGTATATGACATGTGGTGGTTAAACACTGTGGGTGGTTTGTTCAGTTTGCAATGTTGAAGCCAGTAAGGCCTGCTAAAGCTACCTGGGCTGTGAACACCTTCAATGCATTCATCCCAAGACTTTGCAATTTTATTACATTATTGTACACCTTTCATCCTTTGTATAATTGATATTCTCACTATGAAAGGTGAAATGTTTATATGCCTACATATATATGTATATGCAGACCAATGGATGTGTATACATATATATATATATATATATATATATAGTTATATATACTCATACACATGTACATCTACTTGTTGCAATAGATTCTCTGTACTGTTGACTGAATGTGATGGTCAATATGTTTGTGAATACGTCAAAGATATGTATCTGTTGGATAGCTTAGTGGGAAACTGTTTATGTCATGGTATTATGGGTCCTTGCTTTGATCCTAGCCAAAGCTGTGTATTCTGTTGCTAGGCAGAACAAGTGCAATTGCATACAGTGTGATTAAGTCCCTTGGTTTTAACTAGGGTGTGTCATTGGAGGCTAAAGCACTACATCTATGATTATTGATTGGTACTGATGTTGAATGCAAATCCTGTGTGTACTGTAGTACTACTTGAAGCTCTGGGCCTGTACAGCAAAGTATGGTGTATGTCCACATTGCTTGCATCCACTGTTTTGTGTGGTCCCTGTATTCATCACAGATTACATTTCACAACATTAAGGTTGTGTAAGTACTGACACACAGTACTATATAGTACATCACAAGATTAAGGTTGTGTAAGTACTGACACACAGTACTGTATAGTACACACTGAAAGCTTATCTGGGTTGTCATACCTTTGTGTCCTGTAATTATGTCTGATGTGTGTGTGGGTATGTCTGTAACATGTCCTTTTACTTATGTGCGGTAAAACATATAAACTGCGTATCTAGCAACATTCATAGTGCACTACAGCAGTATGCAACCTATATTCCCAACTGTGCACATATTTTGGCCACGGGTTTGCCATTAACAAGTTGTGTGGTATAATATTAATACATTTACTGGACCTTACACTGATTGTGACGGATTATATATTTCTTTACACATCAGCTTGATGTATATCTGCTGTGGCTGGGTGGTGCATCATGTTGCATACAGTGTGCCAGGTACTCTTGTATAGTCTTATATAGTGATTTTATTTTGTTGCTGTGAAGAACATGGTTCATTAGATAGAGAGTGAGCAAGGCACTTTCAAGCAGTTGTGGGGTGAGCAGTGATAAGTAGCAGTTACAGTGTTTCACTCTCGGTTAGCTTATAAGTTGCTATATGTGGCAGTTCAGTAATATCTGTACTGTATAATGTTAAATGTGCCATATGACTTGCTCAGACATATTTTTGTATTTATGTCTTCCAGGGATCATGGCCCATCGCAGGAACCCCAGTTACAGTAGTGCTGAAGATGATATCATTACTAGCAGTATGATTCAGCACTACTATCTCATGTTCTCACGAACCAGCCAGGACCAGAAGGAGCGTACTGCAATGTGGAAAGATGTTGTCCGCAGGGTCAATGAGGTAGGCCTGCATAACCGGACATATGAACAGGTACGGCACCACTGCAGTAATCTTCTCAGACATGTCCGTTAGCATGCTGCTGATGTGCGTAGACAACAGCTTTCAACAGCAGGTGGTGTTAATATCCATCCCCCCCTCACCAGAGTGGAAGAGCTGCTCCTGAACCTGGTGGCACTTGCCCAACAACAAAAGCAGCAGACATACACCATGATGGAGGTTGGAGCCACCCAGCAAGCACACATGGATCATGCAGGTAACATGGCATATCTGTAGACTACTGTTATCTGTATTGGTAGATCATGCATATGTGAGATGTGGAGTGTGTAGTTCAAAGATGTGGAGCCTGTTGTTGTGCAATACTGATCATTTGGAACATAATCTGTAGCTCTGTGAATGTAAATTGTTGTACTATTAGATTGCAAACATACAGTAGTAATGCCACAGTTGTGGCCACTGACAAACTGTCTCATCTCTATGTAGGTCCCTCTGGGGTGACATCAAGGCAGTGGACAGATGCTGGTGACTGTGTTCTACATTTATTATTGTAAATAAAAAGTGCATGCCATAGTTAAGGTGTAGGCCATGTACACATGTAACACATCTACTCATAATGCATGCTGTGCATATTTGGTGTAAGATCACGCACATCTCACTAATGTGATTAGCTGCCTCAAACACATACAATACCCAGACCATCTCAAACAAATGTGGCTAGACTGTAGTGACCATTGGATAGACACAGTTGATACTTAACATGCACATAACGTGTACATCTATGTCATACATATAGCATTTTAACATGCTACACATAAAGAATTCCCAAACCCTCTGTAAAGACACACACCAGTATCCAAAATCTCATCCACGCATTACACATAATATACCTGAAGGGTAGGGGCCTATCATGGGGCATTTAAACACTCTGCAACACACTACACATTCATGTCAAAGAATGCTCCTTTATTGGCCTCCTTACAAACTCATGTAACAACTGGTTGTGAAATGATGAATTTAGCCAAGATAGTACAGTTCTGGCACAGCATGATTAGTGCTGGTTTGGGAAACAGTTGTAGCCTTGAATGACCACCTGATGCTTCATGATGATGGCCTATGGTACCTTACCCCATCCAGTTATTGTAACCACAGAACTACAGATAGCTTGCATTGCTATACACCTTAATGTTGCGTGTGTGCACACATATGCACCTCTAAACAGTATGCATACCAATCACCATTTGCACAACTGACATATATATGTCTTGTAATGCTATTGAGTGGCTAGGTCATATAACACACATTGGGTATGTGTAGTGTTTAAATATGCAGTTGTGCTTTAGCATGCCATGGCATGGATGAGACTGGCATGTCCACAATATGATCTACACTCACTATAAGTACCGTACATTGGGTATGTGGCCGAATGGTATTCCATCAATTATCCATGCACCACTGATGATGTTGTGTGAATACTTATCATGCATGTGCTAAAAATGTGTCCACAATTATTTGCTAAAGAAACAGAGGCTGTAATCAGCATTGGATACGTATATGACACACAAATACACATCGAGCAATGGTATGTACACCTGTGAGTTATGGTGCACAGTACATTACAGGGTTATGAATACCCACACAGCAATGTTGTCTCCATGTATGCATTGTGTTCCAGGGGGAGGGCCATCACCTAATAACAAAACACATCCATCAAAGCCATGTGTACTGTTAGTAACAAGGACTGACGACACTTGCACTGCATGCTGTTGTGCAACACATGTCCTGCATGCTGACATGTGTGATATGACTGTTTTGCTTGTGATACTGTACCCCACCATCACCTGCTATTGTGTATGTTCTGTGATTGCTGGTGTTGTGTGTGTCTGCTTTAGGGAGGAGTGCATTTCTGTATGTGTGCATGTGCGCATGTGCACATGTGTGCATGTGCGCATGTGTGCATGTGCTCATGTGTGCATGTGCGCATGTGGTCTGAAGTTATGTTCAGGTCTTAAAGTGTGTTTCCTGTTTTCCTCTCACAGGTGCCGAGGTGGGGCTGGTTCAGTATAGCAGGGAACCTGATGTCACTGAGACAGACAGTGATGATGAGGATAGGTGTGTTGAGGCACAGGCAGGTTTGTCAGGGTCTGTTGTTGGGGCACCAATTGACAGTACACTAGTCTCCATCCCATCCATGCACACAGTCATACTGCCTGTACATCCATCATCACCATTGCCCTTAGCTGAGGGACAGTGTACGGTTGGCACTGGCCAGGACAGTGTGGTATCTATGGCACATGTATCAGGACACAGCAACCATAGCCATATGTCTGGAATGGTACCACATAGACAGATGCCCAGGGGTTCTCATCAGAGCACTGCTGATCATCATGCCCCTGGCAGACGTGCCACACCTCTTTCTACCACACACATGTTCCGGGCTGTCATGGAGGCACAGACATGAATGGATCGGTAAACCAGACAGGACTAAGGGCAAAGAGAGCTCATTACACCTCTGCAAATGACAGTATCCGTGACCTAACAGGTGCCATATGTAACTACAATGAGGTCATTGAAAGACGTTGGGGTGAGACATTGGATGTCCTCCACAATGTCATGTCCATGTGTCAGGACAGTGCGGGATGGTTGAGACATCAATGTGGATGTATGCCAGCAACATCAGCAGCTGGAGGTCACTGTGGATGTCCAGCAAGTCACAGCCACTCCTGTAGTGCCAGTAGCAGCCCAGGCAATGTTGGGGGGGACTGTCCATAGACCATCCTAGCAGACCACGTGCACATGGCTCTGACCAGTCCCAGCAGGGACCTGGATCTAATGGACATATGTCAACCTCTTCGGATAGTACCCAATCTGGATTAGTACCTGATACTGTCTGTAGCACCCCTGCCAGGCACAGGTTTCGTATCTGTGGCCAGAGATGGTGATCTGTAAAGCCTGCCAGGTACAGTCTGTAGCTGTCTCACAAATCCCCATATATGGCAGCCACATGGTGGAACTGTGTGCATGCAGAAACACACACATAAACCAGAAACCTAGGGCAAACACATACCCGCACACATGACATCAACATTGGCCCATAACAGTACTCATGGCCATCACACACTCATACACACATGTCAATTGTATGGCTCAGTGTAGGCCTCTGGCAAATCAACAACACACCCTGTGCATATGATGAAACCCGTGCCACCTCCTGTCATCTGTAACATTGATGCAGGAACAGGCTAACATGGTGCTGATGCACAGGGTGACTTTAATAAAGTATAGTAATGGTTGGATGTGTAGCATGTTGTCAGCAGTAAAGTGTAATGATATTCTTGAAGGTGTAGCTGAGCAGGCATGATGCATTAAAGCTTTAATTAGCAATGTTGTATTGTTTTCACCAGTGTTTATTCCAATTGTGTTTTGTTTGCCCATATGCCACTTGGCTGATGTGTGTAGTTGTGTCAGCATGCATTAAACAGTGGACAGTAAGTGTGGGGTGTGTGCAACACAGGTTTGCAGGTGTCCATTTGTGAACATGGTGGAGGTGCACTGTCTGCACGTACATGCATATTGGACACATGGGCAGGGTGACATGCCCTGTATTGCCCAGTGTTAACACTCTATAGTTTCTATTGGTGGCCAGTATGCATTGCACTACACACATTTTGGAACTTGAGTACGCATGTGTGTGTATGACACAGGTTGACACTGTGCTGTGGGTGATGCTGTTGTTGCTATCTGTCATTGGTTTGCATTACTAAGGTTAACACTGTCCCAGCTGCATAATCCTTTAGTAATGCACACTGTTCACATACAGGGTTGCATGAACCGTGCTATCACAAACACAAGAAATTCTCACTTATACAGTAAATGTGCATTAGTCTCATGGACCCCATGCCATAAACTAAATATATAATAGAAGGTGTGAAGATGTACCAAAAAAGAGTTACATACCAAGAAGGGATAACCTCTCTGGTCAGTATTATTGGGAAAATACAATCCCTCAATAAACATACAAGACAAGTTTCAAAATACAAAATGAAAAGGATTCCAAAGACAACACTAAAGCTTTCTTTAGTGTTGTTTATAATCTACAGGGGAAATCTCAGATCGGGTCACAGTTAATGTAAATGGTCACAAAGTACACTTATCTGACTGACATTACCAATTTCTTGTCAGACAGTTTGAATGCGGATTTCACCACCCTGTCATTACACAAGGTCCACATTTCCAGACCTGAAGAATGTAAAACCTGATGATTCACAGACATTCTAGTTAAAACATCTCTTTACCAAAGTCCAAACCACAGTGGCAATGGTACTGGACAGTGTCCCTGGCTGTGTCATACACAAGCTGACATATGAAGTCACCCCTCACCTAAACACTCTGTCCAGATGCAACCTCTATACAGGTTACATACTTGTGGAATGATGCATGGTAATGGTGTTCACAGTCCACAAGGGTTGAGCTACAATGTCTTCTTCTTCTCCTTTTGGATGCTCCCATTAGGGGTCGCCACAGTAGACCATCTGTTTTCATTTCTTTCTGCCCTCTGCATCTTGCACTGTCACACCATCCACCTGCATGTCCTCTCTCACCACAGCCATAAACCTCATCTTAGGCATTCCTCTTTTCCTGTTCCCTGGTGGCTTCATCCTTAGCATCTATTTCACAATTTACTCTGCATCCCTCCTCAGAACATGTACATACCAGCTTAATCCTGCCTATCTAGCTTGGTTTACTAACCTTCAAACCTGGGCTGACCCTCTGATATATTTATTCCTAAACCTGTCCACCCTCGTCACACCCAGTGCAAATGTTAACATAAATTGATTAAGGGTAGAACTACAACAGATCCTGGAAACTCTCACCCTATAAGCCAGACAAATGTTCTCTGGAAGGCTATGGAGCACAGCATTATGGAACTCATTAAAAGAGACATTATGAGCCTGCAAACACTGCACCATACCCACTTAGGTCCTCTAAAGGCCAGATCATGGCTCCTACACCTAGTAGACTTCAAGCCAGTTAACAAGGCTATAGGTGAGGGTGGGGAGGTCCGCACAGCCAAGCTATAGCTCACCAGCAATTCATACCCATCCCACATTCTGGTATTATACATAACCTCAACAGACTGAACATAAACGATTGTTAGATGATGGATTGACAACTGACACCCAGATGTAGTACACAAAGTAACATTTGCAGCCTCCATGTACAATTCTATGCCAGTAACAAGTGGTATTCACCTGCACTCAGTCCTGGGACCACTCCTGTTTGGCATATAGCTTTCTTAGGTACAAGCAAACACAGGAGGGATATGTCTGCCCACATTTGATAAAAATGCATACTGTGGGCTATACTTTATTCTCAAAATGACACACACACACATCCTCCAAAAGGGTATCATAGAGACAGATACCTGGTGTCAAACTCATGCTGTACAGCTATAAGCCAAAGTAAGCATAGTTATCCACTTTTAGAAAACAAAGTATCCCCAGAGTACCACATAGGTAGTAGCCCTCAAAATGTGGAACAGGTACTAATGTATACATAGAGCCATGTGTTTAGTCATCTCTCCTTTGATAATCACATTACCAAAGGGTTTTGTTAATCCCTCTGTGGAGCACATAAGCAATAAAGGGTTTGCATGCAGATCCACAGAGGTTGTTGCACACCTATAATGATTAGTCATCTTTGCCAGACTTTGCTTGCTTTGGAACAGGATTCAAATATACCTCAAGCAAAAACCTTCACTCACACTCATCAATTGAAACTGTGATGAGTGAATGTGAAACAGAAGACTTAGCCCAGGGATCACTGCAGTGGCTAAGCTTGTCACAAGCATACAGAAGTGACCTAAGGTCTGAAAAGCACCAGCACGCTCTGGCAAAGATAACAGATGCGTTCATGGAGAAAGCAGAGTACCCACCTATGAAATAATTGAGGTCACATGTATGTTTTTGGCTTTGTCCCACAGCTACCTTACATGTGTAATGCACATACAGTTGTCATTGTGATATATCATATACTAGAAAAATCAAAACCCACTCCACATTGACCAGCAGTGTCGCACACATAGTCAGCAAGTATGAGATTCAAACTCCTTCCTAAGTACAATATGATACTACAGCAGTATGCATTTACACAATGTGCTATATACATTACTGGGAATTCACCTTTCCATGGGTATATTTGTAGGATGGTGACATCATCAGATTTGTCAAAGATGAGTATACCACTTTTAAGGGGTGTGAGTATTCTGCAAAAAGGTTGCTTCTCCCCAGGGAGACACACACAGTTGGCAAGTGCAGGATTCACACTCTTACCTAACTACATAATGATACTACAGCAGTACACATTTACACAATATGCTATACACATTACTGGGATTTCTCTTTTCCACAGGTTTATTTGTAGGATGGTGACATCATCAGACTTGACAAAGATGAGTATACCACTTTTAAGGGGTGTGAGTAGTCTCCATAAAAGTTACTCCTTCCCAGGGAAACACACACACTTTGCAAGTGCAGGATTCAAACCCCTACCTAACTACATTATGATACTAGAGTAGTACACATTTACACGACACACTATACACATCATTGGGATTTCACCTTTCCACAGGTATATTTGTAGAATGCTGACATCATCAGACTTGACAAAGATGAGTATACCACTTTTAAGGGGTGTGAGTAGTCTCCAAAAAGTTGCTTTTACCCAGGGAAACACACACACACACACAGTTGGCAAGTGCAAGATTCAAACTTCTACCTAACTGCATTATGATATTACAGCAGTACACAGTTACATGATGCACTATGCACATTACTAGAATTGCTCTTTTCCACAGGTATATTTGTAGTATGGTGACATCATCAGACTTGATAAAGATGAGTACACCACTTTTAAGGGGTGTGAGTAGTCTCCAAAAAGGTTGCTCTCTCCCCAGGGAAAGGCAGACACACACACACACACTTGGCAAGTGCGGGGTTCTTAATCCAAACTAAGTACATCTTTACACTTCAGCAAGCAATATGGAGTTACAGGGTGCAATACAGACATTACTTGCTGACAGTTTGCCCAAAGGTTTTTTTCACATTTGCTAACCACAGCAGGCTTATCATACTAGGTGCATTGTGAGTCTATTGCATGCAAAGGCCATGACCATATCATATATGGGTTGATGCACCACATGCTGGCACATACATGGTCAAACCAGTGGCTAAGCTCTGTCAACCCAATACTGGACAATACAGTCAGGAGGAGTAAGGTCATGCAACAACAACACCAACTGTCTCACATAGACCTACAATATAAGCACCAGCAAAACACACACATAAATACACATTACCATACTCAGAGAATACAAATATTAATCTGAAAAAGAGAGAGTGTCCTCCTAAGCAGACAAACAAGCAACATGTACATCCAAGCACACGCCAGAAAACACATAATACACCAAAGCAGTGTGCCTCACAACAGACCCTAAGGCAAAACAACATACCCAACACACTAGTAATAGGTGCCTTCATAGTCAGGCACACATATGTTCCACTCACTCGGCTGGACAAGGGGAAGGTTACTGTCAGCTGTCTGTCAGGTGCTATGATCCTCCACATAACAAAAGCACTTATATCACTCCAGAACAGGTACATATATGACGTGTTCTTTGCACAAGTCAGTGTGAATCATGTGAGACATAATTCTCAGGACAACATGACAAGAGATATATAGAGTTCTATGATCTTGTAGCCCAGGCTGGTATGACCCTGACCTTGAGTAGCATCTTACCTTCACCTACATGATACAGCAATATAACAGAAAGACGACAAACTTCAACAATTGGCTGAACTTCTGGTGTCATTCAAAGGGGACCCAGTCTCTGTCTGCCTGTGATGACATGATAGACAAGCCTCGTTGCTTCGCTACAGATGGTTTGCACCTGTCACCCCTATGCTTCTGAATACTGGCCATGGCTCTTGCTGTCCCCATATTACCTTTTTTAGGCAAGGCTCAAAAGTTCATAGGTTCATAGGCAGGTACTAGGCTATCAGCCCTGGGGCCTATACAAGCCCAGCTAAAAAGGTAACCTTGCTTTTGCCACCCAAGAAATTTATTTTCCTGTGCCACTGTCGGGCAAAGACACAGAAGTGATCCCCGGGGTGAATTTCCTATTTCACATCCAATCATCAAGATTTTTCTTGAAGAGTGCTAATGAGGAGCTTTGTTTGATATAGATAGGTAGTTTATTCCGGAGTATGAGAAGTCTCTAGGACAGGAATCTATCCCTCCGGCATGTTCTGTTTATTGTGGTGACAAGGTTTAGGTCCCTAGAGTGTGTAGGTTCATAGGTTCATAGGTAGGTACTAGGCTATCTGCCCAAGGGCATTTATAAGCCTATCCAGAATGTGTTGGCTTTCGCCTCCCTTTTAAATTAGTTTCCTGGGCCTCTGTCTAGCAGGGCCGCTGAAGTGATCCCAGGGGTAAATTTATGATTTCCCATCCACTTGTCAAGATTCCTCTTGAAGAGAGTCAGCGAGGGGCTCTGCCTAACATAAACTGGGATTCTATTCCAGAGCGAGAGAAGTCTCTGGGACAGGAATCTATCCCTCCAGCATGCCCTGTTTATTGCTGTGCTGAGGTTTAATTCACTGGAGCGTGTGGCTCTAATTGATTTGGTTTTCTTGAGGTGGAGCATGTCCGTTAATTCCGGGTTGGACATGCCCTTATATGTCAGGCATAGATCACCTCTGTGCAGGCAGTAAGCAACCGAGTAGAGCTGGAGTTTCTTTAGTCGAGCTGCATAGGGCATCTCTTTGAGGCCCATGATCCTCTTGGTGAGGTACTTTTGTGGTCTTTCCAACTTTTGCATGTGCTGATTAAGGTACATACCAAATGGGGCATTGTACTCTATTATTGGCCTAATGAGTGATGAGTAGAGGGGCACAATGACCGCTCTTGATCTAGTGGTGAACCCTTTCGTGATTAGGTGGGCTACATAGAAGGAATTTCTAACCACTTTGGCAATGTGATTATCAAAGGAGAGGTTTCTGTCTACCTGGGTCTCCAGATCCCTAATTACATATTCTGTACCTAGTGGATTACCACCTATGTGGTAATTCATGGGCACTTTGTTTTTTCCAAAGGGGATGACTATGCATTTTTTGGAATTCAACTTGAGGCCATGGTTTTGACACCAGGTATCTGTCTCTGTAAGACCCTTCTGGAGGATGCTTGTGTCAGCCGGAGAGTCGATTATGGCCCCCAGTTTGCAGTCATCTGAGAACTTGGTGAGCCATAGTCCTCCCATGCTTGCCTGTACCTCAGAGAAGTATATACCAACCAGGTGGGGTCCCAGGACCGAGCCCTGTGGGACGCCACTTGTGATTGGTTTAGAGTCAGACATGGCACCTGCAACTCTGACCATGTGTGTTCTATCCGTGAGCCAGTTGGCCACCCATCTCGTGACATAGGAGTTAATGTTCAAGCTGGTAAGCTTGTCTATGATGCTAGAGTGGGGAATGGTGTCAAAGGCCTTAGCGAGGTCCAAGTAGGCTATGTGGACTACCTTCCCTTCATCTATGGCCTTGGTAACTGTTTCAAAGAACACGAAAAGTTGGCAAAAACGCTGCAAAATACCAAAAGATGCCAATCCTTGTTGAAATCCCAAAGAAACCACAGCTTGAACAAGCGAGTTGAAAAGTACACTTTAATCCACACAATACTGTGAACACGAACAGTGTAAAAGAGAGTGGGGCTCTTTTCCACCATTGTTGAATAGGGGCCAAAATACACACTTTTCCATCAATGAAAGTAATCTTTTGTTTAATGTGGATTTAGGTTGTGAACATTCACCTAACACAAACCACAATAGTGCTGACTCCTTTAATGGTGTTAGTAATGAAGTGTATCAGATCAGTTTTATTAATACCTATTCTCTTGATTCCTATGGAATTATGAAGATTTTGTATAAGAACTGGGTTTTAATTAGTAGTAATGAACAGTTGTTAAACTCATTAGGAAATAAACCTAAAATAACATATAGAAAGGGTTTCAACCTAAAAAGTATAATAGAAAAAAAGAACGACATATGTACCACACATTCAAACATCAAGGGCATGTTTAAGTGTGGTCATTGTACACAATGTAAACATGTCCTTGTTAGTCGTTCTTGTATCATTAATGGTCACACATATCACCTTAATTCTAAATTCAATTGTGAATCTAAAGCAGTAACATACGTGGCTCTCTGGCAGTCCTGTAATGTTTTTTACATTGGGAAGACAGAGAGGAAACTTAAACAACGTATCTATGAGCATTATTATGCCATTAACACCAAAGACACAAACAACGCTCTTGCCAAGCATATTATACATAACCCTACACATACATTTAAATTCATGGTATTACAACAGAGACCTATTGACATCCGAGGAGGTCCTTGGCATTTAAAATTAGAATTAGATGAACTAAGATGGCAAATCATTACCAACGCTCATATGTTTCCATGGCTAAATGAATTTTTGTCAATTAAATGTGTATTAAAGTTATTATCACTTAATAGATAATTATTTATTAATTATTTATTAGTAATATGACCATGTTTTTTAACTTTACTTAATATCAACAATGAGCTTACATCTGATTCACACATTATAGTAGCTGAATTTGTAGTGTTTTCATAATTTAAGTTTCATTTTTGTATTACTATTAATAGTGCACTTAAAGCATACAAGGTATGCATATTAATTATATTTTAAATGAAATTTAATAATTTTTATTTATTATTATTTTGTTTTATTCAACACACAATGTTCAATTAAATTCTATCCATTACATATCATACATATATTATAAAAAACTGTTTTTTAATTTTTCACTTTCTGAGAGAAAGATTTACATTTTTATATTTTATATTTTATAAGTCTCAACATATATGTATTATAATATGTGTTGAATTAGTATAAGGAAATCCATTGGAATGTTTCTTTAAATACTAATTGATTATTTAATTGATATTAATTATTGGTTTGTATATTAAGGCTGAACGCCTTCGAATCACTGTTTGTCTGATGAAGGCTCGGTAATACTGAGCCGAAAGCGCTTACGAATAAATAGTGTTTTACCTGCTTCCTGCTCTTATCGTTTCTGGTTAAACCAGTTTGTGCCTATTGTACTGGCTTGAGGCATACCACTGTACTACAGACCTTAGCTTCCAATTACATGCATATTAATTTGTGACTTCATAGCCTATCCAAGCCACATCACAATGCCTTGCCTGCTGTTATCTGTCTGCATAGACCTGGGGAGGAGGTTATTCATATGCCTCTTCAGAGGGCATGATACAGCATTTGTTTGTGTTTGCATCTGTCTACAATTGTCCTGCTGGCTGTGACTATTAGATATGTGACCCCCCCAACTGGTATGTGTGAGTGACTTAAGTCATGTCGGTGCCAGTGAAATGCTGTCATGGCTTAGTGGTTCAATACTGTGAGTATAGTGCACAGTATCCAGAGTTCGAGCCCTGTCACTGCATTTTATTTTCGTGCTGGGCAGACCTGACTGGTTAAGGAACAGTAAAGCAGGTGTGAGCATGTTTACTTGACTTTGCTCGACTTTGCCCAACGCTGCCCAACATTGCTTGATGTTGAGCTGGTTAGTGCAGTGCACAGCTATGCGCAACTGGATTTAAATATGCTCAATACTGGTAAAATGTGCTTAGCAGTGTTTTATGTTGCTTAAAATAGGGCACTCATGCCTCAGGTGGTGCTGCAGGGCTGCCTATGTTGGATGCACATAGTTCACTCCCTATACATGTTTAAAAACAGGTAGTGTCAAGTTAGGCATCCCTTTTACTGTATGTGCGAGTCAGAGAGAGGTGTCATTTCCAGGGCTCCTACTGAGTCAGTGTATGTGCTATGCATTGCCTCTTTGCCAAGGGCAGGGCATACTGGGCAAGCCTCCTTCTGCCTACTGAGGCAGGCTCAGGTTGTTCCTCCTCTGAGTCATGCTGTGCCTGTGCAGGCCTTGGCAATGGTGGGGGGCTGTTTGGCCCTGCCCCATGCTGTTCCTGCTGCAGCTGTTTCCACAGGATCATATTGTATAGCATGGCACATACCATAACAATTTGGGTACATGTAGTTGGTGAGTACTGCAAGGCTCCACCAGATGTGTCCAGGCACTGGAACCGTGACTTGAGCATAACAAACACATGCTCAATTATGTTTCTTGTTTGTGCATGTGCCTCATTATGTAGTTCTTTTTCAGGTGTGTGTGCATTTCTGATGGGTGTCATCAGCCACAGCTCCAGTGCTTATTCAGCATCCCCCACTAGGTAACCATCAGGGATGTCCCCATTGGCAAATCTCTGGTACAGCTGCGGCAGATGCCAGATGTGGGAATTGTGATAGCTTCCAGGGCAGCCAGCACACACATTCATTATTATGCCCTGGGCATCGCACACACCCTGGCAGTTGATGGAGGGGAAGCCCTTGCAGTTGATGTAGACCCTACCCTGCTCAATGGTTGGTGATTTGATGCATATGTGCTTGCAGTCTATTGTGCCCACTACCTCAGGCTATTCTGCTATTTGGTGGATAAGATGCATAATGCTGGCCAGTGCCTCACAGGAATTGGGGAAATATACATGGTCACCGACATGGCATCCAGGAACTGGTGGAGTACCCTGGATGCTGATACCTGTGAAATCCCCATCATATCACCAGTTGGTCTCTGGAAGATACCTGGACTGAAAACCCTTTTCAGGTATAAATTGGACAATGAGGCAATGCACATACATCATATATAACATAATAGCTAAGCAAATGTGTACAGTGATAAATGATAGAATGTTGTTTACTGTTTATCAACTGACACATTATTTTATGGTTTGTTGTTTTCTCAAACCCAAGCAGGTCCTGCAATGGGTCTTTTGGATCAGTGCTACACTCCAGTTAACAAATATAAAGAAATCAATAAAGAAAAATAAGTGCATCATTGGGTAATCATGCAAATTTTGAACTTTGGAAGCATCATATTCTTAAAAGATTAATAGTATGATTAACAGAGCTATAACCAGGGCAGGATGAAGAGAGGCTGCTATGGAAGCAGGCTGTTAAGAGGGCAGCATTGTCACTTTATTAGCTTAGCATGATAATAACTCTAGCATATAGTTCCAAACTTATGAGTTGTTTTGTTCTTTTGGTCTTTAACTTGAGGACACATTTTTGGGGATTCTTCAGGTTTGATTTGAGGAGGGTACCTTGCCAACATCATTGGATGACCTAACTATGGCTGTGATAATTGATATTAGTTTATGAAGCCATACATTCACAAAGCTTTGGAAGATAATCACAGAGTTGTTTGTACAGCAGTGTTAGCAAGACAGGTGAAATAATAATTTTAAATATGAGTGTAGGCTGTATGCAGACAATGTGGCATTACAAGCAGACTTTGAACAAGAATTCCAGCAAAACATAAGGGAATGGCATGAACAATTGAAGACACATTAGATGAAAGTAAGTACAGATAAGACAGTTGTCATGTCAAAAAAAAGGGGGGGGGGGTCAGAAGAAGCTGAAAATTGTGACAGAAGATAAAATAGTGGAACAGGTTAACAGCTTCAAATATCTGGGTGGTAGAGGAGAACAGAAATCTGAATGAAGAGATCAAAGCTAGAATCAGAGTTGCAGTCAGCTGATGCAGAGTGTCATGAGTAGTGTGTGACAGAAGAATGTCAAACTGTACAAAAAGGTGGTGCGACCAGTACTACTGTATAGTACAGAAACATGGGTTGTGAAGGAAGAGCAGCTGAGGAAGTTAGAGGTGAAGGGGATGAAGTGCCTGATATGGGCAATAGGATGCACACTATGGGATATATTAAGAGATGAGTATATCAGAGCAGAAGCCTGAGTAGCTCCAGTTACAGAGGTCAAAGGTCAGATCACTGTAGTTAAGGCACATGTGCAGGAATGCAGAAGGCAATCTGATGAAGAAGATTTTGGGATATACTGGAAGAAGGCAAGATGAAATAAGGGTTCCCAGCAAAGAGATAGATCGATAGTGTGATAGAAGACCTGCAATTATCGGGCATGACTGTTGAAGGTGGTGGAGTATGACTGAATTGAGAGTGCTGGTGACAGTTGATTCAACACCCTGACCTGATGTAGAAAAATGGGAAAAAAGGGCACTTCTGTCAATGATGGTGATGAAAATAATTAGTCCTATGTGGCCAGTAGTATCTTTCCAGACAAGACCTGAGGTTGTGTTCATACTACGTAGGGGGAATCTTATTGATATCATCTCTATTATCAGACAAGAGTTTGGAAGAATAACTTCAAATGACAGTCTCACAACCATTGCCAACCAGTGATAGACACAGAACATGGTTAGGCAGGTGAAGTAGGAACATCTAGTTTAAATCTATGGCCCTGAAAAGTATGTTGAAAGAGTTTAGTGTTACTTAGGTGAAACATGATACATGCAGTGTTAACATCAGGTATGAAACTCATTGTGTGATTATGCCACACTTTTCAACAGATACTCATGCATACAGCATGAGAGGTGTGATGGATCACAACTGTCAATATGTGTACATTTGGGTAGGGATACAGCGGCACATGCTTGTCTACACACACTGGGTGGGAGGCATATAACAGGAAGCAGAGATGAAATCTCAAGGTTACAGTTTCTCTGTGTCAAAGATAATTTCCTCCTGCAGTGATTGTGACCATGTTGCATTAGATCTCGGGGTTTCCCCTAACAAGTATGGTGTACAACTGCAGGGCCATTACCTGCATGTAGTCCACATAGGAGATGTCAGTGGAGGCTGGGCATCATGGTTGCCAACACAAGGGAGTGGGCAAAGTGTTGTACACTTCCAGATATAGGTGATGATTTTGTACTCTGTGATGGCTCCTGTACATGGCCACCTCACTTGCATACCCTGCCCCATCCCAAACAACAATACCAGTGTGCCCAGTGATGGTGGCATTGGTAATGTTCAGCATGGAGCTGATGAGAGAAGCTTTGTTTACCATCATATTTAGTAGAAAACTGATGCATCATCACTTGAGATATGAGGTGGTAGACCCATCCTCAATCGCATGTCCACTTTTCCAGAGAAAATTTCAGAAACATTGTTCCCTTGTAATGACATCAAACACTTCTCTGGCTCTGTAAGACTGCTGCTCTAGAGTGAGCCCTTTGACTGAATTCTCAGCTGTGACCAATATCTCAGCTGCCATAGAACTTACCTTTACTTTAGTATGGTTTAGTATGTCAGTAACATGCTTACAAAAATGCTGTGATGTGCTTTTGTGGCCCACTGTTGCATTTATCTCATGGACTACTTTCTCCCACAGTCAGTGCCATAAAGGTTGGTCAGCATCTCCTCTGTAAATCACGTGCCATCAATGATTTTTACCTGTCTGTCACAGGATATCATATTTAGAAGGTCGGAAAATCACCATCCTCTAACATCCATCTTGTCATCCTGAAAGCCAAACATATTAGGTCACATGACGCAGAGCTATTGACTGTATTGTACGGAGACTGGTACAATGACAGCAACAGACAAAAATGTAGCCTAGTTGTAACATATCCCGAATGTACACAATACCGATGACCAGAATACCGAGACCTAAAGACCAAAACTACATATTACCGAAAATGTGGATTACTGAATTACAGAATCATGAACAGATGTTCTACCATTAAGTAATCACAACTAAGAAATACAGCATAGTATGTCTAATATTAAAGGGTCACTGTTACTTGAAAGTGCTGTACAATGTATCACAGCACCATTATGTTTGACAACTGCTATGATGCACCTGGAAATGTTGTGTAATTATACGCCAGAGTGCAATCACAGCAAACAAAGGAAGTTTCAATAATTGATGGGTAAGTCTATCACTTGTGAAGGAAAGTACATAGAAGAACATCATTTTGGAGGGTGGCTGATTTGCATAGACAGCATTTGCTAACACTGCAAAATGTGGTGGAGGGCTGGTATCGGTGATTTCATTCCTTCCTTGTTCGCTTTTGTGTCTGCTGTAATTCATGGAGAAACAGTATGGTGTGGTGGATCAGAGGCTTATGGTTCAGTTAGGATGATAATTTACACTGCTTAGGAAGTGTTTATTTTGGTGATGAAAAAGAGCATTTATGCATAATCACAACCTGGAAGGAAACTTAGGCTCATGGAGCTCCTTCAGTTGGTCTCTTAACGGCTTTACTTGTGATGGCTATGGTTGTTTAATTTTCTATTAAGGTTATTATATGTGTGTTATCATAAAGCATACTGACCTGACTATCAACATTTTGATTATTAACTGTCTGATCTTTCAATGTTTTGGTAAGTCTGTCTTTTTGCTTATGTATTGCGAGTGTCAGCTTTTGGTAATATGTTACTCGGTATTGTGTAGTTCAGGAATGTGTGGTTTCGGTCTTTAGGTCTCGGTATTATGCTCATCGGTATTGTGTACATTCGTGATTTAGTAGTGATTGCATATATATATATATATATATATATATATATATATATATATATACATACACACACACACACACACACACATATATATATATATATATATATATATATATATATATATATATATATATATATATGGGGATAACTCTGGGTTAAACCATGTGATAGATGTAGGGGCAGATATAGGAGTACAAATCCCATAATAATTTGTATATATGCAATCTCCAAAGGGCTCGACCTGATTATGAGGACCTAATGCTATGCATGTAATAAGGCTGCTGTCTCTGCTGCCAGCATTACAGGACACCTTGATAAATGCCAAGAGGGAATAACACTAAGGCATAGGACTGACATATTCTCCATGAAACACCCATATAGAGTAGACAGGTCATGACCTTACCATGTGTTGTTACAGATTTATATGGGGAGAGGCTGCCCTGATATTACATGTTACCTTGTTGCCAATGCAATCTATATACAATATATGCATACAGGTATGTTTAGTCCTTTTGCTAGGCTTTTGTAATGAGATTTCCAGTTCAATAGCACTCAACCTTAGGGAGATAGAGAGAAGTAGCTTGTTATACCATTTTAGAGTACTGTCTGCCTCCTCAGGGGTGCTGTGGATCATCCTAATACTACTGATCAAATAACTAATAAAGCCTTTCAAATCTTCATGACCTAGCATAATTACTCCAACAAAACACCCCATCTCCCCTCAGAATGAAACTCATTGCAGCCACCCCAACATGCAACCTGAGTAGACAGAGACAGCAGCACTTCACTGCAGACCCCACTGTCACATTGCATTGCTCAGACCATAGCATTTTATGCTTGTTCCAAAACTGTGGCATTTTCTTCCACCCAGTCTCACTGCCATCACAAAGTTCAGTACATTCAGGTGCAAATTCCAAGACTGTAGCTGAACAGCATAAATCAAATGCCTCACTGCAGGATAATTCACCTAACTAATAAGATCGTATCTATACATATCTCTTGCCTGCTGCTACTACTCAGCTCTTTCACTTAAGTACTTTTACCATACATAGATTTCTACACTACATGTTGTGGACATTCCTATGTGGACATTCGTACAAGGAGTGATAACATCCTGGACAAGGTGTACATAAAATTAAATAAAGCTTATAAGACAGTGCAACTTCCACAAATGGGAAACTCTCACCATTATATCATCTTCTTATCACCAGTTTAAAAACCTGCACTGGTTAGAGAGAAATCCACAATGAAAGAAATCAGGGTATGGCCCGAGGGGGCTATGGAGGCTCTCTATGACTGCTTTGAAAGAACCAACTGGGATATGTGCAAAGAGGCAGCCATAATGAATCAGCATCTGAACACTGATGAATACACTGAGGTAGTGATGGAATATATTTCAAACTGTGTTGATGGGGTAACAAATACCAAGAGTATCACTGTTAGAGCTAACTAGAAGCCATGTCTCACCCCTAAGGTGTATGATCTTCTGAAGGAGAGAAACGCAGCTTACAGTGCTAAGGACAAAGCAGCCCTAAGTGTAGCAAGAGGTGATCTGAGGACGCGCAATAAAGGAGGCTAAGAGGGAGTATGGCAGAAAGGTGCAGAGCCACTTCGTAGACATGAAGGATGCAATAAGACTATGGTAAGGCATACAGGAGATCATTAACTACAAAATCAGGTCAGCACAATGTGAGGACAGCATTGAATTCCTGGACAGTTTGATGATCTTCTTTATTAGGTCTGAGGAAAGAAACAACAGGTTGGCACTAAAGCTACCTACTAATGAGAAGGATGCTGTACTCAACCTCAGCACAGAGGAGGTAAGAAGAAAAGTAAGGAAAGTGAACCCCAGGAAGGCTGCTGGCCCAGACAACATACTGGGCAAGGTGTTAAAAGGCTGTGCTGATCAAATACACACAGTGCTCAAGGAAAGAGTTAACACCTCTCTTGCCATAGAGAAAGTACCCTCATGCTACAAGGAAACTAACATCATCCCACAACCTAAGAAAACCACTCCCTCCAGCGCTAATGACTACAGGCCAGTTGTTCTGACATCCACTGTCATGAAATGTTTTCAGCAGCTAATCAAATAGCATCTTTCATCATGCCTACCTCCTGATTTTGACCCTCTGCAATTTGCGTACAAAGCTAACTCACTCATGGCTGATGCCATATCAGTAGCACTACACATCTCCTTTGAGCATTTAGAACTAGCTGAACTAGCTTGAACTGTTTTTTAACTGTTTGCTGCATTATTTTAAAATCTGCACTTAAAGTTACATTTTAGTCGAATTTGATCGAAAGTTTGTTGTTTGTTTGTTTAATTTAACTGTGGAGGCTGCCCACTAAAGTGTGCTAGCCTGTGTAACTAATTTATCACTGTTCCTGCATTTTCTGTGTGTTTCTACCAAAAAAAAAATAAATAAATAATCCTTGTTTTCCCGCCTTCCTCGACTAGTTTAGACCAGTTTACAGGCATTGCTGTATTCTGGGCTGTGGTGTAGTTCCTGTGTTGCCCATTACCTTACTTGGATAGAAGGAAGTTTCTTTGCTCACCAGTGGGAGTGGGGAGCCTTGAGCAGCCTACCTGTCCCTGTAGGAAGTGACCTCAGCACAAGAAGCTGTAGTAATTGGTTGTTTTGGACCATTTCTAGCTCTTTTGTAGTTCACTGTTTAAAATCCGCCTCTGGGCATTTTTTTCTGGCTATACTACTCAGACAAGCTCCTCGTGGGTCTGCAGAGTGGTCCTAGCAGCAGGGAACTCAGAAAAGCGACCACTTTCTGGATTTAAGTATCTTTGCTTTTTTTTCACTTGGAATAGCTTCTGTAGCTTACCCTGAACTAGCTTGAACTGTTTTTAACTGTTTGCTGCATTATTTTAAAATCTGCACTTAAAGTTACATTTTAGTCGAATTTGATCGAAAGTTTGTTGTTTGTTTGTTTAATTTAACTGTGGAGGCTGCCCACTAAAGTGTGCTAGCCTGTGTAACTAATTTATCACTGTTCCTGCATTTTCTGTGTGTTTCTACTAAAAAAAAAAACAAAAAAATAATCCTTGTTTCCCGCCTTCCTCGTCTAGTTTAGACCAGTTTAAAGGCATTGCTGTATTCTGGGCTGTGGTGTAGTTCCTGTGTTGCCCATTACCTTACTTGGATAGAAGGAAGTTTCTTTGCTCACCAGTGGGAGTGGGGAGCCTTGAGCAGCCTACCTGTCCCTGTAGGAAGTGACCTTAGCACAAGAAGCTGTAGTAATTGGTTGTTTTGTACCATTTCTAGCTCTTTTGTAGTTCACTGTTTAAAATCCGCCTCTGGGCATTTTTTTCTGGCTATACTACTCAGACAAGCTCCTCGTGGGTCTGCAGAGTGGTCCTAGCAGCAGGGAACTCAGAAAAGTGACCACTTTCTGGATTTAAGTATCTTTGCTTTTTTCACTTGGAATAGCTTCTGTAGCTTACCCTGAACTAGCTTGAACTGTTTTTAACTGTTTGCTGCATTATTTTAAAATCTGCACTTAAAGTTACATTTTAGTCAAATTTGATCGAAAGTTTGTTGTTTGTTTGTTTAATTTAACTGTGGAGGCTGCCCACTAAAGTGTGCTAGCCTGTGTAACTAATTTATCACTGTTCCTGCATTTTCTGTGTGTTTCTACCAAAAAAACAAAAGAACAAAAAAAAATCCTTGTTTTCCGCCTTCCTCGACTAGTTTAGACCAGTTTACAGGCATTGCTGTATTCTGGGCTGTGGTGTAGTTCCTGTGTTGCCCATTACCTTACTTGGATAGAAGGAAGTTTCTTTGCTCACCAGTGGGAGTGGGGAGCCTTGAGCAGCCTACCTGTCCCTGTAGGAAGTGACCTCAGCACAAGAAGCTGTAGTAATTGGTTGTTTTGGACCATTTCTAGCTCTTTTGTAGTTCACTGTTTAAAATCCACCTCTGGGCATTTTTTCTGGCTATACTACTCAGACAAGCTCCTCGTGGGTCTGCAGAGTGGTCCTAGCAGCAGGGAACTCAGAAACATGACCACTTTCTGGATTTAAGTATCTTTGCTTTTTTAGCTTCTGTAGCTTACCCTGAACTAGCTTGAACTGTTTTTTAACTGTTTGCTGCATTATTTTAAAATCTGCACTTAAAGTTACATTTTAGTCGAATTTGATCGAAAGTTTGTTGTTTGTTTGTTTAATTTAACTGTGGAGGCTGCCCACTAAAGTGTGCTAGCCTGTGTAACTAATTTATCACTGTTCCTGCATTTTCTGTGTGTTTCTACCAAAAACAAACAAAAAAATCCTTGTTTTCCCACCTTCCTCAACTAGTTTAGACCAGTTTACAGGCATTGCTGTATTCTGGGCTGTGGTGTAGTTCCTGTGTTGCCCATTACCTTACTTGGATAGAAGGAAGTTTCTTTGCTCACCAGTGGGAGTGGAGAGCCTTGAGCAGCCTACCTGTCCCTGTAGGAAGTGACCTCAGCACAAGAAGCTGTAGTAATTGGTTGTTTTGGACCATTTCTAGCTCTTTTGTAGTTCACTGTTTAAAATCCGCCTCTGGGCATTTTTTTCTGGCTATACTACTCAGACAAGCTCCTCGTGGGTCTGCAGAGTGGTCCTAGCAGCAGGGAACTCAGAAAAGTGACCACTTTCTGGATTTAAGTATCTTTGCTTTTTTTCACTTGGAATAGCTTCTGTAGCTTACCCTGAACTAGCTTGAACTGTTTTTAACTGTTTGCTGCATTATTTTAAAATCTGCACTTAAAGTTACATTTTAGTCAAATTTGATCGAAAGTTTGTTGTTTGTTTGTTTAATTTAACTGTGGAGGCTGCCCACTAAAGTGTGCTAGCCTGTGTAACTAATTTATCACTGTTCCTGCATTTTCTGTGTGTTTCTACCAAAAAAAAAAACAAAAAAATAATCCTTGTTTCCCGCCTTCCTCGACTAGTTTAGACCAGTTTACAGGCATTGCTGTATTCTGGGCTGTGGTGTAGTTCCTGTGTTGCCCATTACCTTACTTGGATAGAAGGAAGTTTCTTTGCTCACCAGTGGGAGTGGAGCCTTGAGCAGCCTACCTGTCCCTGTAGGAAGTGACCTCAGCACAAGAAGCTGTAGTAATTGGTTGTTTTGGACCATTTCTAGCTCTTTTGTAGTTCACTGTTTAAAATCCGCCTCTGGGCATGTTTTTCTGGCTATACTACTCAGACAAGCTCCTCGTGGGTCTGCAGAGTGGTCCTAGCAGCAGGGAACTCAGAAAAGTGACCACTTTCTGGATTTAAGTATCTTTGCTTTTTTCACTTGGAATAGCTTCTGTAGCTTACCCTGAACTAGCTTGAACTGTTTTTAACTGTTTGCTGCATTATTTTAAAATCTGCACTTAAAGTTACATTTTAGTCAAATTTGATCGAAAGTTTGTTGTTTGTTTGTTTAATTTAACTGTGGAGGCTGCCCACTAAAGTGTGCTAGCCTGTGTAACTAATTTATCACTGTTCCTGCATTTTCTGTGTGTTTCTACCAAAAAAACAAAAAACAAAATAATAATCCTTGTTTTCCGCCTTCCTCGACTAGTTTAGACCAGTTTACAGGCATTGCTGTATTCTGGGCTGTGGTGTAGTTCCTGTGTTGCCCATTACCTTACTTGGATAGAAGGAAGTTTCTTTGCTCACCAGTGGGAGTGGAGAGCCTTGAGCAGCCTACCTGTCCCTGTAGGAAGTGACCTCAGCACAAGAAGCTGTAGTAATTGGTTGTTTTGGACCATTTCTAGCTCTTTTGTAGTTCACTGTTTAAAATCCGCCTCTGGGCATTTTTTTCTGGCTATACTACTCAGACAAGCTCCTCGTGGGTCTGCAGAGTGGTCCTAGCAGCAGGGAACTCAGAAAAGCGACCACTTTCTGGATTTAAGTATCTTTGCTTTTTTCACTTGGAATAGCTTCTGTAGCTTACCCTGAACTAGCTTGAACTGTTTTTAACTGTTTGCTGCATTATTTTAAAATCTGCACTTAAAGTTACATTTTAGTCAAATTTGATCGAAAGTTTGTTGTTTGTTTGTTTAATTTAACTGTGGAGGCTGCCCACTAAAGTGTGCTAGCCTGTGTAACTAATTTATCACTGTTCCTGCATTTTCTGTGTGTTTCTACCAAAAAAACAAAAAAAAAATAATCCTTGTTTTCCGCCTTCCTCGACTAGTTTAGACCAGTTTACAGGCATTGCTGTATTCTGGGCTGTGGTGTAGTTCCTGTGTTGCCCATTACCTTACTTGGATAGAAGGAAGTTTCTTTGCTCACCAGTGGGAGTGGGGAGCCTTGAGCAGCCTACCTGTCCCTGTAGGAAGTGACCTCAGCACAAGAAGCTGTAGTAATTGGTTGTTTTGGACCATTTCTAGCTCTTTTGTAGTTCACTGTTTAAAATCCACCTCTGGGCGTTTTTTTCTGGCTATACTACTCAGACAAGCTCCTCGTGGGTCTGCAGAGTGGTCCTAGCAGCAGGGAACTCAGAAAAGTGACCACTTTCTGGATTTAAGTATCTTTGCTTTTTTCACTTGGAATAGCTTCTGTAGCTTACCCTGAACTAGCTTGAACTGTTTTTAACTGTTTGCTGCATTATTTTAAAATCTGCACTTAAAGTTACATTTTAGTTGAATTTGATCGAAAGTTTGTTGTTTGTTTGTTTAATTTAACTGTGGAGGCTGCCCACTAAAGTGTGCTAGCCTGTGTAACTAATTTATCACTGTTCCTGCATTTTCTGTGTGTTTCTACCAAACAAATAAAAAAACAAAAAATAATCCTTGTTTTCCCGCATTCCTCGACTAGTTTAGACCAGTTTACAGGCATTGCTGTATTCTGGGCTGTGGTGTAGTTCCTGTGTTGCCCATTACCTTACTTGGATAGAAGGAAGTTTCTTTGCTCACCAGTGGAAGTGGGGAGCCTTGAGCAGCCTACCTGTCCCTGTAGGAAGTGACCTCAGCACAAGAAGCTGTATTAATTGGTTGTTTTGGACCATTTCTAGCTCTTTTGTAGTTCACCGTTTAAAATCCGCGTTTGCATGGCTTTTGCGGTTGTGCATAGCACAGCACCGGTTAAACAAGGTTAAACTTTTTCTGGCTCCGCCAAGTCTGCTCTTCAAATTTTCCCTTAAGGAAGCTCTACTCTTAGTATAACCAGACTACTTACTATATTATAAGCCTAGCACTTGTTCTCAATACTTCTCTACTAAGTAAGCACTCTCATACTAAGTAAAGCACTACATCTACTTACCACCCCTGTGAATATCCACTTCCCTTAAAGGTACAGCACTCCCTTATACAGTTCTAGCATGTTGAGTGGTAGATTACTGGCGTTGTCTCCAGTTCAGCTGGTCAATCTGGATATCTTGAGACAATGCTACAATTGTCTCATGTACACAGACAACCCTCTCCTCCTCCCAACAAACACAAATACATGTGACAGATGCAACTATATAGCCAAACTGGAAGCTGAACTCTCTCAACTCAGGGCTGGCATGACCAGACAGGAGGAGATGGCAACCACACACACAACAATCCCAGTCCCACATAGACCTACCACAACTGCAAACCAAACACATAAAAACACAAAGACATACTCGGAGGCTCTAATAAAAAACTTACCAAAACAACAGAGGCTCCCAAAGCAGACACCCAAAAATCCACCACCTCAAAACAAAACACATGCAACACATACTTCAATAAATCAGTGTGTCAACCAATCACAGCCCTTAAGGCCAAACACCTTGCCTAATACACTAGTAATAGGTGACTCTATAGTCAGACACACTGATGTCCCGCTGATCAGGCTGAACAATGAGAAGGTGACTGTGAGCTGTCTATCGGGAGCTAGGATCCGCCACATAACACACGCACTCAAGTCACTCCAAAGCAAGTACAAATATGACTCCGTCATTGTCCATGCTGGTGTGAATGACCTGGGACGTACCTCCCTGGACTACATGAAAAGAGACATAGAGGTGCTCTCCGATTATGTAGCCCAGGCTGGTATGACCCTGACCCTGAGCAGCATCTTGCCCTCACCAAGAATGATACCACAATACAAAGACAAGATGATCAGCTTTAACAATTGGCTCAAGTACTGGTGTCATTCTAAGGGGATCCAATGTCTGTCTGCCTGGGATGACATGTTGGACAAGCCACGCTGCTTCACAAGGGATGGCTTACACCTGTCACCACTGGGCTTCCGGATATTGGCTAAGGCTCTTGCCACCCCCATAGTGCCTTTTTAGGCAAGGCTCAAAAGACAAACCCACCTCCTTAGAAAACAATAATGGAAAAAAACTAAGAGTAATGCTGCTCAATGCCAGAAGTCTAAATCTCAAGATGCAGGCACTTGATGCACTCCTCAGCATGGAGAACATCGACGTCTGTGCAGTAACTGAAACCTGGTTCAAGGCTCCTGAGAGCACCCCAGCGTTACCAGGCTATACCTCATATCATGTTTTTTGGCCCCAAAACCCGGGCCAAACCACAAAGGGAGGGGGAGTGTCCATATTTATCAAGGACACACACACCTCCAGGTTAGTAGCAACACATGAAGCATCAGAGACCATACAGGTGCAACTAACCATAGGCAAAACTGCTATACAACTGGTAGCATGTTACAGACCACCATCCCAATCTCAAGAACTCCACTCAGCCTTCCTGAAGACATTGGAGGATATGAATGTATCACAAAATACCATCATACTGGGAGACTTCAACTACGCAAACATAGATTGGGTACCTTATTCTAGCCCTAATACCCTAGCCCAAAGGTTCCTGGAATTCATAAATTCAAATGCACTGGAACAATTAGTCACCTCTCCCACTAGGGGAGATAATATACTAGACCTGATCATCACAAACATGGGGACAAAATGCTCCACACCAGAAGTATACCCCTCACTAGTGAGATCTGACCACAAACTAATCACCCTGGATATACATATCCCACCTCCACCCCCAGCACAAAAGACCACAGTGAAAAACTTCTCAAAAGCAGACTTCACTCTTCTTAAGACTGAGATGGTATCCTTTAAGCCCACTGTGCCAGTGGATACCACATCCCACAATGCCGAATCCTTCACAAATGCTTTCTATGGACATCTCCAAGAATGCATGGATCATGCAATCCCAAACAAATCCAAGTCCCTCTCCACCAAAGAAAAGCGTCCTGTCTGGTGGACCTCAGCCATAAACAAATTGTATAATAAAAGAAGGAAGCTACTGCACGTCAGAGCAAAATCCCATGAAGGGAAGACATCTCTGATCAACATTAGCAGAAAACTACGTTCTCTCATAAAAACATCCAAGGCCAACTTTGAGAGAAAAATTGCTAAGGACACTAAAGATAACCACAAAGCCTTCTTCAGCTATGTTAGAAACCTGGGCGGAAACCCTCAGATATGCTCAGAGTTGGTTCACAACAAAAAAAATACACTGAACCCACAGATATTGCCAACATTCTGGCTGACAGGTTCAGTGCAAATTTCTCCCTCCTTCACCCCAAAAGAAGAAATAGTTATCCCAGCTGAATGTAATCTCCCTGTCATCGCAGATGTCCAAGTGAGAACTGCCCTAAACAAAGCAAAAAACACAGCATCAATGGGACCTGACGGTATCCCGGGTTGCGTGTTACGTGAACTCCAAGAGGAGCTAAACCCACACATAAAAATGCTATTTAACCTTAGCCTTACTTCGGGATATGTACCTGAACACTGGCGTACAGCAACAGTGGTCCCACTCCACAAGGGGGGTGCCTCTACAGACCCTGTAAACTACCGCCCCATAAGCTTAACCAGCCTTGTCTGCAACGCTATGGAAAGAATCATTATGGAACTCATAAACAGAGACATAGGGGACCTACAGACACTTGACCTCACCCAGTTCGGCTTTGTAAAGGGCAGATCCTGCCTTTTAAACCTGGTTGACTTTTTTGAAACAGTCACTAGAGCCATTGATGAGGGCAAAGCAGTCCATACAGCATACCTGGACTTGGCTAAGGCCTTCGACACAATACCCCACTCAGGCATCATAGATAAGCTCAACAGCTTAAATGCAAACCCTTATGTCACTAGATGGGTTCAAACTGGCTAAAGGACAGAACCCATAAAGTTAAAATCACTTGAGCAATGTCAGACTCAAAGCCAGTCACAAGTGGTGTCCCACAGAGATCTGTCCTGGGACCCCTCTTGTTAGGCATTAATTTCTCAGATGTTAAAGCAAACACGGGAGGGCTGTGGCTGACAAAGTTCACAGATGACTGCAAACTAGGCGCCATAGTCGATACACCAGCAGACACACACATCCTACAAAAAGGCCTCACAGAAACGGACAACTGGTGCTGGAGTCACGGCCTTAAACTAAATGCCAAAAATGTATAGTCATCCCTTTGGGAAAAACAAAGTACCCACAAATTATCACATAGACAGCAACCGACTGAGTACTGAAAAGTAATCAGAGACCTAGGGACCCAAGTCGACAGTGACCTCTCATTTGATACCCACGTTGCCAAAGTGGTTAGAAAAACATTCTACCTTGCACACCTCATCATGAAGGAATTCACATCCAGATCCAAGGATGTCATTGTATCCCTATACTCCTCCCTCATCAGACCCATGATTGAGTACAATGCCCCATTTGGTATGTACCTCACCTGGCATTTGCAACAGCTGGAGAGACCACAAAAGTACCTCACCAAGAGGATCAAGGGTCTCCAACATATGTCTTATTCTGCCAGACTAAAGAAACTTCAGCTCTATTCAGTATCATACCGCCTGCTCAGAGGTGATCTCTGCCTGACGTACAAGGCCATGTCCAATCAGGATCTGATGGACATGCTCCACCTCAAAAAATCCAAGTCCATCAGGACCACGACAGCTAAAGACTTAAACCTCGGCACAAGTATGAATAGGACATGCTGGAGGGATAGATTCATAACCCAGAGGCTTCCCATGCTTTGGAACAAGATCCCAGTTCATATTAGGCAGAGCCCTCACTGACTCTCTTCAAGAGAAATCTTGATGAGTGGATGGGAGATCATAAGTTTACCCCAGGGGTCACATCTGTGTCACTGCTAGACAGGGGCACAGTAAACTAATTCTATTATATAAGGGGACCTTCATTGTGTCACTACTAGACACAGTATTCTAAATTTATTCTGTACATTTTTGTACCATTTCATGGGGTGGCAAATGCCACATCACTATGGCTAGGCTTACAAATGCCCCAGGGCAGATAGCCTAGTACTATACTATGAAACTATGAAACTAGAGGGCAAAGACAACTATGTGAGGATGCTGTTCATAGACTTAAGTTCTGCATTTAATACTGTGGTACCAATGCAGCTGATAGAAAAACTGGCACATTTAGGAATCTGTAAACATCTCTGTAACTGGATCCTGAACTTCCTGATTGAGAGACCACAGAGGGTGTGTTTGGGTAAGAACACATCAAAATGCATCATGATTAACACCAGGGTTCCACAGGGATGTGTTCTCACCTCACTGTTCTTCACCATTCTGACCCATGACTGCTATGCTAAGCACAAGCCCAACCATATCATAAAGTTTTCCAATGACACTGCAGTCATGAGGCTCATCACAAAGGAGATGAAAGGGCATACAGAGAGGAAGTGGCATCTCTGATTAGTTGGTGCAAGGGGAACAACCTTGACCTGAATGTAAGCAAGACCAAAGAGATTATCATTGACTTTGTGAAAAGGAGAGCAAACCACCCAGTGCTTGGGATCAATGTTGAGAGTGTGGAGAAGGTTAAGAGTACAAAATTCCTTAGTGTAAACACTTCATAGGCTCTCTTGTGGTTGGGAAGCACCAGCCAACTGGTCAAGAAAGCACACCAATGACTCCATTTTTTAAGAAGGCTGAAAAAAAGGCTTCCTCATCATATTCTCTTCACCTTCTATAGAGGTACAATAGAGAACATCCTCACCTGCAGCTTCACAGTGTGGTTTGGAAGCTGCACAGTTACAGAAAAGAAGGTGCTACAAAGAGTGGTGAGGGTTGCAGAGAAGGTAACAGGTTACAATCTTCCATCAATATAACATATTTATTCTGCAAGAAGCATCAGAAAGGCCACCAAAATAATACAGGACAACATGAATCCAGCGCATGGACTGTTTAAGCATCTGGCACTGGGCAGCAGATATTTTCCACTAAAGGACTACAAGATGCAATAACAGTTTCTGCCCTACTGTGATTAGACTTCTGATCTCGGGCAGTCATCCCAGGGGTCTGGACACATAATAAGTCAAGTTTTATTTATTTGTGCAATATATACTTACAAATATTCCAAGTAAGTGCAATATTTATTTATTATATCCATAGTCAGTATTATTTAACATAGTGGTTCACAGATATCTCACTAATTTACCTCATTATCATAATGCTACAAGCTCTGTTAAAGTAAACAAGTCAGGAATAGGAATTCAGTGGAGAAGTCTTTAATATAGAAACATAAAAGAAGGCAAAACACATAAAAATACAACTCCACACCAATATGAGTACTTATGGTGCATGGTTGCAACAGGGTCAGAAAAAAAGGTGGCTGGGTAAGGTAACACAACAGAAGGGCATGACAGGTTAATGTCCAGCTTGAGGGGTTCCAATGACAGAAAACATAGCATAAGGACATGACAGATGAATCCATCACTGGGAGATTGGTAGCACACTGATGACTTTGCACACAGCCTTCAAGATACGATATAGGAGGAATTATAGCTCCCTTGCATAGATCAAAGCATGGCTTTGTGTAGAGGGGAAGATAAAAGTCACAAAATGTGCACAGCACTACGGGTTGGCAGTGAGAAAATTCCCATTGCAGCTGTCAGTATTACACAGTGTGGGGATACTCTCAGCACAATAGTAGTCATATATATGAGGCTACCAAATGTAGAGGCATTGCTGACAATTGGGGTCAGCCAATTACAGTCACACACATACACACACACATACATCGACTGCCATGTGTAGCCCATTGGTGTACATGTCTTATCATGGGTCTAAGAGAACAGCATTGTCTGGAACAGTTCACCACCCAGGCGATGGTTGTATTACTGCAGGTCCTACACACACACACACACAAACACACACATACACACACACACACACACACACACACACACACACACACACACACACACACACACACACATGGCATTTGCATCCTAGAGAAACACAAA
Source organism: Protopterus annectens (assembly GCF_019279795.1). Classification (NCBI taxonomy): domain Eukaryota; kingdom Metazoa; phylum Chordata; order Ceratodontiformes; family Protopteridae; genus Protopterus; species Protopterus annectens. Next base: position 55,880,185 of record NC_056736.1, read on the forward strand.
ACTGACAAGACTCTATGGGACCAGGTACATCAGGAAATGGCACAGAACATCAATGTTCTGGGCAGCCATTATACAACAGTAGTTTATGTAAATCACAGAGTCACGAATATGATACTGCATGCCAAGATCAAGGCACAAAATGTTGCCAATAGTAGGTCCAACACAGGAGGTGAACCAACAATACAGAAGCAGCACACAAAGATGGAATAGTTCCTGACAACTGTCTGAGGCAATTAAGTGCACCCTCATACCTGTAGGCGGCTTGGATGTGGGAGATGGACTTCTGACAACTTACTAAGCATCTTTAGGACTTCCTATTGAAATGTCAGCGCTCAAAATGCTGAGTGCTGTTAAGCCATAAAAAGGGCAGAAACTATGAGAGAAGAATGAATCTCGAACATCATTCTTCTCTTTTTAAACTTCTTTTTTAAAGGGGGGGGTAAACCACTTAGTAAACTGCCACTGGCCCAAGTCACATTCCAAGTCACTTACAGGATCACCATACCTTGGAAAAAAAGAGAATATTCCAGGAAATTATGTCAGTCTGTTTTTTCTGCCATCTAATTTCCATGGTTCAGAGCTTGCCTAGCAAGTCCTGACACTTCAAATAGTTGCCATCTTTAGGAGATGCATTTGGTTAGTGTTAGCATGTACATTTCAAGTTGTATACTGACCCACATGAGAGAAGTTTTTTTCAGGAAAACACTTATTCACATCTGTTCTCCAGGTACATTGAGGCTGCAGTTTTGACAGACTGCACTACAAGGTATATATGTGCCCATATGTTATTCACATAATTGGCCTGTACTTACCTGTATGCCATGGGTTGGAGAGAGTGAAGCATATGGCCCAGCACTGCCAGACGTATGATATCTTTATGCTGTCACATATTCTAGTGGTGGAGGGTACAACACAACAAGATAGTACATGGTTTATAAAAGCAGGTCACCAGAGGCCAATGATGGTAATGACAGTGGGCACATGGCAGTCATATGACACAGTGGCATTATCAACAATGCTAATACTAGAGAGTATGCTCACATCCATTGCATATTAAGTTAAGGTGGATGGGCATACCAAACCTCTGGCATCACCAATGTTTTGTACTGGACATTCTGTCAGTATGAGCATCACACAGCCTTCACATGAACAGATATAATGGATGGCATCCATCAGCCACAATGCCTTCCATGTGCACACACGTATCATAAGGTGAACCATGTTGGTGGCTATTGCTTCCATGTCTCTGTCTTTCCCTGACCTGGGTACTGTGCTTAACATAAATCAGTGGATGTGCAGATCAGTGTGATGATGGCATAGAAAGTAACTGCATATTCTCCATGGGAGAGATGGTGAGCATGGTACATGGTCTGAATAAGGATATACTAAGACTGCATGAGCTATGGGTTGACTGTTGCACATGCAGAGTGGCCCAGCATGCAGTAACTTGGAGAAACCATATTTGCTCAGGACATTGGCAGTCAACATGGCATCCATTACTTCATCCATGAGAAATATGACACATGCCCTCCACTGCACCTTTGCTGATCATAGTTGCCACAGCTGTGCAAAGTTCCATGTGTGTGGTGGATGGTCATAGGCTGGGATTAAACAGATTGCACACAGTGTTCTACATACTGCATCATTGTCATTACTCATCATAGCAGCAGCCACACCTGAGTGTATTCAGTGTAATGTTCATGACAATGCTCATCTGTCTCCACCAGTCTTGGAACTGCAGCTCCTTCTGCACAATGAGGGATGCCATCCCTGACTCCACCCAACCTGCTACCTACTTGAAATGCTACTGTATCTACCTCTCATCACTCTTACCCTATTATAAAATTGCTGTTACTTATTACTGTGACCCACTTTACATGTACACAAGATAAGGACTGTGCCCTGTTCATCCAGCTGACCTGTGTCGATAAATCCACTTATTTTGCATAGTGTGGGCAGTCAATGCACTATCCTGCAAACCTTGGGTGTGTTAATGTATGAATCATTTTTTTCTGTGCTGTGGACTAGACTTCACTCTTTGCCAGTGCTACAACATATTTCACCCACCTCTGCTTTGCATGAAATGCCACTGCTGTCAGTTCTTCCAAAGAATCTGCAGAATTCTCCTCCACTGCTGCAGCAGGTCTTTCAGGCATTGCTATAATGCTCTCTAGTCGTAACTGCTTCTGTAGTACCATATTATGCACTGTGGTGCACGTCATAGATAACTGACTGAAGGTCTCATTTGCAACCTGTTTTGAGTTACAAGATGTAGCCATGCAGTAGAAAAGTGCCTTCATGTGTCTGAACACGCATTCAACAACATTGTCTGTCTGGGAATATGACCTATTTTAAATCATCTCAGCCATGGTCTGAGGAGCTAGACAGGAGTCCTCACCCATGGTTCCAAGGTTTATCTAGCATTACCTGCAATGCACAACACTGAATACCATTATATGCAGTCTGCAAATCACTTAAATAAGAACTGCATATTGTGGCCTATGTAGATGGCAATGTATGTACCTACCATCTAAATGACATTAGGAAAAGTTACCCCTGGAAGATGCTGATGGAGATAATATCAAATATGTGGATCATCATAGGCACTGTCTACATGATGTTCAAACTGCATATAATACCCTATACATTGACCACCCACCTGGCAGTTAATGGCACACAAACCTTGCTGATTGATGTACCAGATGTTGTAAGGAGCAGGCCTTGTTGGCAATGTGGGTGAAATTTAGAGGATAGACTATGTTATAAAATGCATACATAGTTGTTGTTTTGTCCTCTGATGTCTCCATAAATGTTTCCATAAGTATTGTATTTCCATTTTTTCAAATCATTATGTTCTGTAGGAGATGCAAACAGTACACATTCACAATATTATATTTAATACCAGTGATATTTATTATTATCTGAGGAATAGTCCTGAACAGCTTTCTTAGCTTCTTGCTTTTTAATTAGATTACAAGTACTGAGTTACCACCACATAAAGCATCAGACCTGCAATACTTATCAGACAGATGCCCTGGAATTTGTGATATGCAATTTGAATTTTTAAATCAGGTTTCAACAAAGCTCTTGATCTTAACAGCCTCCATATAAAGAATAGATTCTATAGCATTCTTTTTTTTATTAAGGCTTCTGGCACTTAACAAAGCTATCTTCACTCTGATTTGTTATCATATGCATTTTATGCCATTTTTTTAGCTCTTTAATTTTAATAGCCTAAGAAAAGGACCATGTTGATGGAAAGTTTCCTGTTCATTCTATTGTAAATATTCAATAATCTTCAATAAAGTATTTACAGAAAAAATTCTTATACAGTATTTGCAGTCTCCAGAGAGAATCATGAAGCTCATTAATTGCTAAGTCCTGTGTCTGGCTGCATATTTTACATGAGGCTAACAGCCACTAAATCCTGTACCTGTGACATTATGCCTTTGGCCACTGAATGAATGGCAATATATTTTCTTGATGTGTAGGTGCCATAGGAATTAATTGGGGGATATTGTTAAGCAATACTTTACCGTCTCTCTTTCACAAGTATGAAACCTGCTAGAGTAAGTCCTCTAAATGAAAAGTAAAATGTGAGTTCATCTCTTTTGCTGCTATACTAGAAAGGAACTTTAGCAATCTGAATTTACTTTCCTGCAACCCTCCTCCACTAAGTATAGTAAATCTGAGGTCACTGTACCATGTATAGGGTGAACAGTCCAAGATACTCCAACCTTGGACTTAGTATCTATTACCCCAGATTCACTATAACAGTCTCAGCATTACACAGATCAAACTTATGGTCCTTGGACTTATAACAGATGCCTGTTTTATCCTGCTTACCATGAGTTTCAATAATCCAACCATATCTTGTTGTATTTGCAAGCAGGAGAACTTTGTAGATGGCTTGGCCATTCTGAACAACAGCCATGCCATAGTTACCCATAATTCTTTCTAGCTCCAGGTAATTATGAAACTGTCACAAACTCCTTTCAAGTCCAATGAGGTATCAGTCTGCTTTACATACAATGACATAACCAACAACTAGAATTTTTTTGGTGTTGCTGGGTCATGTTGTCTGCTTTATGCTTTTTTGTGTCTGGCTGGGTATAGTGTTAATGGCAGAGATTTTGTTATCATGGAATCTCCCTACCGCTGTGTTACAGTTAATGTTTCAGTGACTTAATGTGGTCATTCCTAGGTCTTTGTGAAGTGTTATTCATACTAGGCTATAATTTTTGTTGAACATATTACTTCTTGGGGTAGAAGTAATGCTTTTCCATGTGTATTGTTCTGGATTTGTAGGGGTAAGGGTGTGTGCGTGTGTGTGTGTGTGTGTGTGTGTGTGTGTGTGTGTGTGTGTGTGTGTGTGTGTGTGTGTGTGTGTGTGTGTGTGTGTGTGTGTGTGTGTGTGTGTGTGTGGTATAGGTATAAGATACTGTGTTACCACCACATATTGTACCAGACCTGCAACAATTAACAGAGAGATTTCCTGGAATTTGTGATATAAAGTTTGAATGTTTAAATCAGGTTTTAGCAATGCTACAGATGCTAGCAGCTTCCATATAAAGAATACATTCTATAGCACTCATTTTTATTGTTAATGTTTCTCCAGTCTTCACCTCTGATGTTTTATTGCATGTTTCAGTTGTGTTTTTTTTATTCTTAAGTCTGAATAGTCTGAACAGTCTAAAAGAAGAAAAATGTCTGAGTATGTGTGTTTAAAAAGAGGAGTTACTACTAAGAGTTAATCAATATTCTAAATATACGTAAACCTTTTCCTGATATTTAAATTCTTGTCAATAATGAGTGCATTTTCTGTGAGCATAAGGCGTTCTAACACTGCCTATTTTTTGGTTAATTCCTTTGAATTGATTGTTTTATGGTGTCACACCAAATTGCAGTGTATTTGTAACTCACAAACTGGTTTATCATGTTTCATATTAGTCTTTTATATTGACTGTAAATTCTGAACATTGTTCACAAAACAAAGGAAAGAAAGTTATCAGAGTTTCTCATTAGAAGTCTGAAATCTAAGAGGGAAAAGAAGAAATTTTTTAAGCAATTCAAATAGATTTGTAGGATTTACACCACAATTCCTAAAGAGCTGAGGAACCATCTGGTAAAGAGAGAAACTACAATTCATGCCATGCAATCCTTTTAACTCATTCCATCAAATGGAGCTCTGATAGTGTGCATTTACCTTTCAATGGATGCCTCCTGAACCTTTTAACAAAATCAGGTTACATCCTTCCAGTTCAAATAAATGTCTGTATCTTTAGAACAGTAAATATTGTTAAAGAAGTGTAAAAAGGCAATCAGTTCAGCAATGACTAATCTTTGCAGTGGTAGCATCCATTAGTTTTCAGACTTTAGCAGTAAATATTATTTATGCAACATTTTCTAAACAACTTACAATGTCTTCATAATTGCTTAAGTGATGCCCATACTGTCAGCAGCATTTTCTTCATCCATCTATGTGCTTTTAGACAAGAACAATAAAAATGCTTTTTTTAGAAAACAAGAACTTGGATGGCAAATGCGTCTAAATGCTTATAATTTACAAGGGCTCAACACCAGTGTTTCTATCAAGAACATATTACAACTTAGAAGTGTTATCCATAAACATTTATACCAACTCTGCGCTGACTGCTTACATTTCTGGAACCATGTTTCCATGGGGATAAATACATTCTATTGAAAGATTTTCAGTTTCAGTGTTTGTTTGTTCTCAATGCTTTATCTCTATTACTGGGACTTTTCTTGCATGATATTCTGGATTAGGTCACATACACTGAACAAAAGAAATTCTGATTTTTCCAGTCATGCTATAATTGTGATTATTTACGTTCTCACTAATTTTTGTTTTTTTATGGCTACAAACTGCTCAGAATCTGAATATATTATTTACTTGGTAACATTTAAAACAAGAGGGTTTGATGAAGCTCACACACTATCAGAAAAAGTGCAGCCCCCAAGAATACAGCTCAAAAGTGGTTTTATTCTAGTGGTTGTGTCTCCATTGGTCTCAAGTGGATTAGATTTCCAGAGTCACAGAATTTTTAAACACCATGACTACTGCTCAAACAGATCTGAGCCATAAGCCCATTAAAATGACAGGAGATTTAAGATTACTCACTCTTATTTTTTGATTAATATACCTCATTAGTCATTAGCACAAAAATACAAAGAAAAAAAAATCACCATGAGTATGAGGTGAGGGAATTGTACCCACACTGGTAGTCCCCACAAAAAAAAAGATTTGGCACCTTCCCATAAAGTGGGCTGCACTGCTTATTTTGCAATATTCCAGCTCTAAAAGCTATTTAGCAGCTACTGTATTACTGTGTTTCAACCTTTTATGACAGATGAAATAAATATATGTTTATGTTTTTGTAATAAATGAAAATGAATTAATACTGTAAAACAGGGGGTAAGAGTAAACCGTGGGAGAAGAAATCAGCTTACAAAGGGTTACATCTGAAAGGGTCTGGTATGCAAAACAAGAGTTAACACCTTCCAATCTCCAAGCTAATCATAGGAGCCAGTCTAATTGCCCTGTTATGCAGGTTTTAATACTATCCAATCCCTAAGCTAACCACAGGGGGTCAATCTGACTGGCCTCCTTAAAATCTCACTCAGTGCATCCATCTGGTACTGTCTCAACCCCATCCTGAATTACTTAACCAAGAGCTTCTATTTGTTAATGTGTTTTAATTACTGATCTGATGAAGTCTGTTAATGATTAAATCACTCATCCTAATAAAGTTAGGTTCATAAGAGGTTACTAGGCTAATGGCCCTAAGGGCCTTTGTAAGCCTATCCATGTAAAAAACCCATGCACCCTAATTGACCATAGTTAGATGGTCATTGTTAGCAGAGCAATTCTATGATCATCACAGACTATCCCTGTCCATGGGGGACATAGTTGCCACCACTGGGGTAAATTTATGGGCACCCATCCAATTGTCAAGGTTGCACTTGAATATGGTCATTGAGGAGCTCTGCTTCACAAAGTGGGAACTTATTCCAGAGGAGTGGCAATCTCTGGGAGATATATCTGTCTGTTCAACATGTTCTGTTAATGTTACAGGCTAGGTTGAGATCCCTGGAGTGAGTGACTTTTGTCCCATTTGATTTTCGGATGTGCAACATTTCCTTTAGGGCAGAGTCAGAGACTCTTCTGTAGGCCAGGCACAGGTCTCCTCTCAGCAGCCTTTATGATAAGTGACAGGGATTTCATTTTTTTCATGTAAGTCACATTATGGAGGTCCTGGATTCTCTTGGGTAGAAACCTCTGTGGTCTCTCCAGTTGCTGCAGGTTTCTGGTGAGGTACATACAGAAGGGAGCATTGTACTTAGTTAGTGGTCTGATAAGGGTAGAGTACAGCAGAGTTATAACTTCCTTAGTCTTGGATGTGATGCCCTTATTTATGATATGCACAATGTAGAAGGCTTTCCTTACCACTATGGACACATGGTGATTGAAGTTTAGATTGCTATCAACCTGCGTTCCCAAGTCTCACACCACTGGGTTTGAGCTTAGAGGGGTACTATCTATATCTTAATTAGCAGGGGCATCTTTACCAAAGGGGATAATGATGCATTTTTTTATTTTTAGTTTTAGTCCGTGACTTTGTCACTTTGTTTACATTATTGCGGGACTTGATGATTGCACCCAGTATACAGTCATCTACAGACTTGATAAGCCACAGCCCATTTTTGTCTGGACCTCAGAGAAATATATTCCAAACAGTAGAGGACCCAGCAAAGATCCTTGCAGCACTCCACCCCAACTTTGACAGTGTGCATTCTACATGTGAGCCAGTTGGCTACCCATCTAGTGATGTATGGGTTAATCCCCAGCTGGGAGAGTTTCTCAATGATCCCTGAGTGGGAGATTGTGTCAGAAGCCTTGGCTAAATGAAGATAGGTGGTATGTACTGCTTTGCCCTCATCTAGGGCTTTTGTGACATTCTCAAAGAAGTCCACCAGGTTTAATGAGCAAGGTCTACCCTTGACAAAACCAAGATGGATCAGGTCACCTGTGTCCTTGTCACTAAGGTCCATTAGGATTCTTTCCATGGCCTTGCAGATATGGCTGGTTAGGCTGATGGACCCCTTTGTGCAAGGTGATTATTGTTGCTGTTCTCCACTGTGCTGGAACAAAGCCGGTGCTCAGGCTATGGTTAAAGAAAGTACCAAATGGTTCCTCTTATTTTAGATTGTTTAGTAAGTAACATGGGATGTTATCTGGCCCTATAGATGCCATGTTTTGGCCTTGGAGAGTGCTTGTATGACCTGTTATTTGGAGATACTCTGTAGTGGACTGGTGTCAGAATTGTTTTGGGATATGGCTGGTGGTGATAGGGGGGTGAAGTTATTGCCATATCTGTCAGCTAGCATGTTGTCAATTTCCTCAGGTTCAGTGTGAGTGGTACCATCCACGATAAGTTCGGCATACAAGATATCTGATTCTGTTTGTGTACCAGTATGTGCAGGTTGTTTGCGCTTGGGAGTTTCTGGTCTTTTGGTAGGCTCTTAGTGAGTACCTCCACATATGTGGGTTTATGTGTCTTGATACTATCTTGTGTGAGTGGAGAGATGTGTGTGCTGACAACCTATTTGGTGTCTTGTTTATTGTTACATGAGAGGACTAATTCTATAGTTTCATGGTATAGTTACATGTCTCACATAATATATTTGTTTACTTTAATAGCAAGTGGTTGTCAGTATATATGAGACAATTGCAATGTTGCCTCAGGAAGCCCATGTCAATCAGGCTGGCTGGAGAAATGTTGGGAAACTGACTGTCCATAGTAGCAGGTAATTCTTAAGTACTAATTTCTGAGAGGGCAAATTAGATCAGCTATTGCTCTGGGATTAACAAAGGAACTTTCTCAATAGAAGATCAGGAATGGAAAGTGGGGCAACACTGCTCAGCGCTCAGCTGAGGTGCCTGCAGTGCAAAAGGGAACCTGAGAGCATTTCACTGACTGGTGTCTAGGGAAAAGGTAGTTTCTAGGCATTTGCGTCTATTCAAGGCACCACTAACCCCCATTAAACATTTTAATGGCTGATCATTTGGCAATTATGTAGAAACTACTGCAGTATTTATTGGCTAGTTTTTGGACTTTGTACTTTTATTTCTTACCTCTTATAATGGATTATATTTATGCTTCTCATGGCTTATCCTGTTTGTTTTTTTCTTCATTTAGTCCTGGGCAGTGACTCTTGGTTCCTAACAGGTCTGGATAAACGGCACTGGAGTTTGTTCTACTATAGGTGACCCATGAAACACGTTATTTCATATGACATAAACATTGCCTTTGTCATTTGGTTACTGAAATGATTATACAAATATTAAAATTACAACAATTTAAATAAATGGTATCTGAAGTACATTTAATATAGTTTCAATAGCACTAGACCAAGGTCAAGTATCTATGCATTTATGTTGCCCATCATATAAGCATTAAAATTGCATGTAGAACAGTTTTGGAATTACTAATGCAAATATTACTGACAGTATCTGTTGACTAAGGGCATCATTAAGATGACCCTAGGGACATAGCTGCTGTATTACTAGGGTTTAAAGAGTTATGTTTAGACCAAAGAGGGATGAATGTTTACATTCTAAATGACATGGCACATGGATTACATAACACTCTAAAGCACTAAGCACAGCTCCAGAACAGGAAGGAAGGAAGATCATATGGTTCCCTGACAACAGCTGAGAGGTCAGGAAGATGTAGGGAAAGAGAAACTTTGCAACAAAGGAAGCTAAACAAGCCAGTTCCACAGCATAAAGGAATAACCCTGACTATGATGTAGGTGAGTTTATATAGTGACCCAGGTGATTGTGGGAGCAGGTAGAAAAGGATAGGAGTGATTGGCTATTGAGGGGATTATGTAGCTCTGGCCTGGTGTTACATATTGTGGGGTTCAGGCTCCTTGGGCACATGCTACCAAATTAATTCACACTGGCACTCCAAAAGGAATACAGTATTTGGAGGAATGATTCCTTTCAGATTCCAGTCAATAACATAGCTTGAAGGAGAGGCTGAGATGAGACTGCTCCATCGGAGAGAAGGTAGACAACCTGACATAACCAGTAAGCTGGCCAACTATTTATCCCCTGACTCTCTCCATGGGATAGATGAGCTGATTTTGATTCCTAGGCGAGAACTAGTGGGTTGTAGGACCATCATATAGCCCAAGGAAGTCTGTCTCCCATCTCTTCAGAATGAAGGAGTCAGATATGTGAAGTTAGATGAGCTGTTGGGCAGGTGTGTGGGGGTGGGGTGGGGGAGACAAAGAAATCTGAAATATGTGGAAATAAGCTTTACATCCCTGAGTCCAGAACAAGCATAGATAATCCTGTAGATATTTCAGATATATTTCATTGACAGACGGATGAGATCCCTGTTAGTTGAGTATGTATTCCATTCAATGAAATGAAGGCCGTGGGTTCACATGCATTTGCTCATAATTTTATGCCTCAGCATATATTCCCATTTTCCTCAAATTTTCTTTGCCAGATTAAGCTAAGCAAGGGTTCGTCTCTCATATAATGCTAAAATTAGTTACAACTGATGCGCACCTGCTTAGCTTCAGTTGTGGCTATTATTCAAGTTAGCCTCTGAGTAATTCTTTTGCAGTCAGACTTTTTTATCTCAAGTGTCAGTAATTCAAACATACTTACAAACCTGCATGTACTAGACTGCTGTTGAATTCCAAAGACTGGGAAAACATATTCTGGTACCACAGTGTAAGATCATTCACTATATGCTTCTACTAGCGATTTGTTCATACATTAGTACAGCATTTTCTGTATGTAAAAGGTAATACAGGTCAATTTTTGACTGGATTTTACATGCTTGTGTAGTTACAATGTACTATGGGATCATATGTCTTGGTATGTGCATTCTGAGTATCATCGTAGGATCTGCTGGTTGCTTGCATTTTCAGGCTGAAGCTTAATTAATGCTTCTTTTCTTATCCTGACCTGAATCAGTGATACAAACAACCTTTCCTGATTATGCGCACTGACCTCCTCTAATAGTCTGCATAAATAAAATCCATGTGAGAGGGTTTTCCTGAACCCCAGGATGAATCTTAATATTGTGTTTATAAATAATTTTAAATTACTGATTATTGCTGTAGTGTTTAAAAGCAATGCCATCCTTACTGGTATTTGTATTCTGCATTCATTTTATTTTATTGTTTCTATTAATTTATTTTAAAAGTTCACATTGGTAAGGTGTTAAGCAAGGGATAATGACCAACAGGGCTTCTACACCCCTAGAAGGGCATTATTTCCACAATAACACAGACCCTGGAGGGCATTATTCCACTTAGAGAATGGGCTGTCTGTAAAATGTATTTGTTTATTTATTTATTTATTTATTTATTTTATTTTACATTTTTACTTACTTATTTTTTTATTATTATATTTTTTATGTTAAATAGTTCCTCTGCCTAATTTTTCAAACTTGCTGTAGTATATGTTATCGGTGAAGCAGTTTACATCCAAAGTATAACACTTAAAAAATATCAAGGTGTTGATCAACAGATTCTGCAATCCCACGTATAAGAATATTATTCCTCCTGCTTCGAGCTTCAAGGTCTGTGATTTTTTGTTACAATTCCTCTAGTAAAGATTCATTATTTTTTAACTGTTTTTGGACTTCCTCTGTTTTCATTTTGTTTGCTGTGGACTTGGCTTCAGCATGGTCAAGGTGAGTTACAATTTGTTCCAAAGTAGATCCAAACTTACTCATTTGTTCAGAAAAGTTTTGGATAGCAGATTGTATAGGCATTAAAGCAGACTTTTGTTCATCCATAGAGTAGACCCCTTCAGGCTTATTTTTAGCACTGGATTTTGTTATTGTTTCTTGCTGTTTCTGAATTCATTGTATTTTAGTTAAAGTTTCCTTTTCAAGAGAAAAAAAGTTGTGATGATTTGGTTTTGGTTGTTTGTGAGTCCATTTGGTCTTGTTTGTTAGGCATCTTCATGTAGTTTATTTGATTATTTAGTTATTGATTGTTGACTGTGCTATGTTGAGTTCAGTACAGGCTTCAAGCTGCCATGAGGTCTGCAGTGACAAACTTCAGATTTAAAATATAAAGTTTGCACAGTGCGAAGAAATAACCCCAACTGCTTAGCCCTGATGATTAGTAGAGTATATTGCTGTCCACTCTGGGAGGGAAACAGAGATTAACGAGGTTTGATTGCAAAACTTTAAGTTGATATTTGAGGAGCTCTACAGAGTGAGTGTTCACAGGCTGGCAGCCATCATGGAATCCAGGATACCCTTAACAATATATTTAATACACTGTTGGAAAAAATCCAACCACCAATAACATTGTTATAGAAAGAGCCCACAGAGCCCTCCGAAGGTCTCAAGATCCTATGTCTCCATGTCAGATATATGCAAAAATTGTAAACTACCAACATGCACATGAAATCCTCCAGGCAACAAAACAAGAGTACTTTATTGTGGCAGGGGCACAAAATAACTTTTTTACAGGACTTACCAATGTCTATCAAGCAGGCAAGACAACAACTGTCTCCCTACTGTGCTTTTCTCAACAAAAAAAAATAAAATTTCAAATGAAACTCCCCAGTACCTTTGTTTTTACAAGTCACAAACAAAAATACTTAGCCAAAAATAATTCTGAAGCCAAAACTGCCTTTATTAAGGCATTCAGAGAACTTCCAAATCTTTAAATAATCCTTAAAAAAGCTTTAAAATATATTCCTCTTCTTATAACCTGACAAATGTACGTAAAAATGTTACCTAAAAGCTATATTAGATGGCCTGTCTAGATGGCCTGTCTTGTAAAATGCAGTCTGGAATGCTCTGGATGTCTCATCGCAATGCTCATGGCCTTCTTTACAGTTTTAAACCCCATTTGCAGTTAAAAGTTGCCAGTGCAATCTCCATTTAGCAGTACAAGTCTCCTGTTGCAAAGTTCCACAGTAAGGAACGTAACAATTATCTCTGTCATGCCGGGAAACACGTCTGCATCTTTTCTAGCCATTTTTCAACTTCCTGTGTACAGAGGGATGCATTAGGATGTGACGCAGAACTATTTCCTTCCTTCATGCAAGGATTGTCTGGGTAATGGAGTCCCAGGTTGGCAATCGTCATTGCAGCTCGTTTTACAAGGACTCAAAAGGAGAAGGGAAAAGAAGAAAGGGAAAAAGAGGAAGAAGGAAGAAAAATATAGGAAATAAAGCAAAACTGCAATGAAATCAAGACAGCACATTCCCTGACAGCATCGGAGATGTCTACCTTCTACAGGCAGCCTGCAACTGCTCATCAAGACAGGGTAAATGCAATAACTTTAAATTAGCTTACCTAAAGCTAACTGACAACAAAAATTAATAGCAATTAGCATCATTAACTAGCAGGAACTGTTTTTCTGTATATAATATGCTCAATAATATGCTATCTAATCGAAAAGCTAATATGGTTTGAAGTACCCTTTAATGAAGATTTCCTAGCTATAACTTGATTTTTTTATTTTTTTTTCTCCATGAAATTCAAGAAAATTGACTGTAATGTTGTATTTTCTCAGGCTTTAATGTGTTGTCCTGTTCTGTGACATGGGCTCTTGTAAAAAGTCTTTTGATAGGAGAGTGCATCTGACTGAAGCTAACTGTTTATAAGCCACTCTACGTTCTTTACACCAGTATGGTCTGAGCATTGTAAACTATAATGCAATGTAAAGTTGTAGATACATAGACTATGTGATTGATACCAAATACCAATTTCTTTGCAATATGTATAGCAACAATAGTTTGCAAAGTCTTAATCTTGGTTAAAACATATAGGAACATTTAAGGGGGATTACGTGAGGTGGTTAAGGTTGCATATCTTCTGTCTAAGTGTGTTTGCATATATTGTGTATATAGTTTTATTAGACTTGTTTACACTGAAATGGCTAGTTAATTATTTAACCTTAAATCTTCTCTTAGAAATAGTAGGTATGTGGTTAGGCACAGTTAGGGATCCAAAAGATTTTAGTGCTACAAAACATCTAATATTATAATATTTCTACCCAAATCCTTATGAATACTTGAGGAGGAAAATAAACGTAAGACCAAATTTAATTACATTTTACATCTGTTGTATGTATTTATGCTGTGGGAAGTAGACTCATGGAATGTGAAGAGTTTGCAAGATGTTAAAAAAAAAAAAGAAACTACTCCTTTATTTAGTGCGCCAATCCAAGGCAAGAATTACATTTCTCCAAGAGACACACCTATTAAATGATGATTGGAACAAAGACAGGGCGAGACCCTGGTTAACCCAAGTTATTGCCTCAGGTAGTAAAACCAACTCAAACGGAGTAGCTATTTTGATTAAAAAACTATTTAAGGAGGGGGTTGTAGACTATGCTGCAGATAATATTGGTAAATTGTGTTATTTTAGCTGCATTAATCCTGTATCCTATAAATCCACACTTTTTCTAAATATATATGCCCCCTGCATAAACCAACAAGGCTTTATTGTTCAAATCTACAAGTTATTGTCAAAATTCCCAGATCATGATTATATAGTACGGGGTGATTGGGACATGGTTAGTGACCCCCTAAATGATAGATCCAACAAAAATAACCACAAAATAAACAAGCTTTAATCACCTTAGATGAACTAACACTAGAATTCCCAGGGATTACTTCAGCGTCACTGCTTGACAGAGGCACAGCAAAATGATAGGCATAGTTTTTATTCAAACTAAAGGGGTGGCGAAAGCCACATAACTATGGGCTGGGCTTATAAATGCCCTTGGGCAGATAGCCTAGTATGAACCTATGAACCTATGAACCTATGAACCTAATTCACCTTAGTTGATCCTGCTCTCTCAAACAACCAATTCAGTAATGCTGACAAGATTTACATTTTATTCACCATTCTATAAGTCATGGTCAAGGATCGACTTCTTTCTGATCTCAGAATCCCTCTAAACCGAAAAAACTATTTACACAAACAGTCCGAGATTTCAATCAGATCATTCCAAAATAACTCTGAAGCTTTTCCTCTTAAACAATACTCCTAAACAAAGCACCTACCACTCCTGGTCCCTAAACCCAAATCTTCTTGAAAAGGAAGCAGTAGTTAATGAAATCAACACTATACAGGATGATCTTAATACCGACTTATTAAATCCAGACATCACTCTGGACATTCTGTGGGCAGCCACAAAAGTTAAAATCCAGGGGCCGATGATCCAAAAGGCCTCATATTTTAAAAAAATTGCTAGAGAGAAAGAGACTGAAATTAAGCAGAAAATACAAGAAACTGAAAAATCTCTCTAAGAAAATTTCTGCCCTGAGCTTGAAGCCCAACTCAATAACCAACAGAAAGACTTATATCATTAACATGCTCAAAACCTCTCATTCAGAGAAATAAAAACTCCTAGTCAACTACTCCGAAGAGACTCAATAGCTCTCTAGGTTATAAGCTATACTCACAAAAGCTCAACAAGACCCACCTATGATTTCACAAATTAAATATAATAATGACATAATCACAAATAATCAAGATATAGTGCATATTTTTGAAAATATATATGATAGACTACATGGACCACAGAAGAAAATAGATCCACAGTCTCATAACTCTTTCTTTAATGCTATTACATTCCCAAAAATTGGAAAGCAATAGTTTGAAAATCTCGAATCCCCTCTAAAAACTGAAGAAATTATGGAAGCAATAGAGAGTCTCAAAAGTAACAAAGCACCAGGTCCTGAAGGGTTTACTTCTCATTTTTATAAACAGCTTGCCTTGAAACTTGTCCCTATCCTTCTTAAAGTCTTTGATCATATTTGTAAACATGGCTTTGCTAATTTATATCTTAACAACTCCCAAATCATCTTTATTCATAAACACAAGACTGACAAATCTAATCCATCAAATTATAGGCCTTTTTCACTTATTAATGTAGATATCAAAATTTTGGCTACGACTCTAACTAATAGAATTAAACAAGTCTATTTAATTATATCGCCACAGCAATCAGGATTCATGAAGGGAAGACAAACTTGGGACAATACACTTACCCTAGAAGCGGCTATATAATTTACTACAAAATACAAACTTCCCCTATACCTTATGGCATGAGACACCACAAATGCTTTTGACAGAGTAAACCATGATTTTTTATTCTTAACTCTACAATTAACTTTTCAGACAGTTTCATAAATATAATTAAAATCTTATATAACTCTTCATATACTACACTAGTAGTCAATAAGCTACACTCAACAAAAATAAAACTAAACAATGGCACTAGACAGGGCTGTCCCCTCTCACCATACTCCTTTAACATATATATTGAACCCCTATTCTTATACTTAATGCAAAAAACCTTTCATCGTATACCTACCATTCTGGGGAATAGTCTTGCCTTTTCAGCATTTGCAGACAACCTCATTGTATATTGTCAGCTTCCCAACACTGATCTTACTAAAGTCCAAAATACCATTGAAATCTTCTCGAAAACTTCTAACTATGAAATTAACCCCTCAAAATCTCTTATTTTTTAAGTTAACCCAAACAGTCATAAAGAAGCTGTTTCCCATATCCCAAATAAAGCTGGGTATACATGCATTTGATCGGCTGGTGGATGGCTGATCGGAAAATGTGCGAAAGCTGTGCAGCAGGTTCTCACAATTGTGAAACAGAGATAGTCAAACACACAATACCCCCCCCCATTTTTTGACCCATGGTAGCACTTGTTTAGGTGGTAGAGCAGTCAAAAAAGTTGCATTCAGTGTTTTGTATGGCATTCCGACCGTTCGCCACTTTCAAATTTGACATTCTGATTCGGCATTACACCTGTTCGAGGTTGGTGTGGCCACTCAAATGAATGTATACCATAAAGCTGAACTATACTCTTAAATGTCTAGGGATAGTATTTGACCATAATTATAAAAACTCCCTACAAAATAACCTCCTTAGAATATGGCCGTCCATAGAAATTTATTTAACCAGATGGAAAAACTTGAATTTCCCCTTTTTTGTCTAAAATAGCAATACTAAAAATTAATGTTCTACCCAGAATACTACTCCAATTTAATTCAACAGACAATATCATCCCACTAAACATTTTCAAAAAAATGAACAGAACCTTAACTAAATTTATATGGTTCCCTAAAAATCCTAGAATCTCCTTATCAAGATTATTGCTGCCAAAAAACAAGGGAGGACTGGGGATACCCGATTTCAGATTGTATTATGACATACTCTGTACCAGTAGAATCATACTAATCGCAGACCATAATTCAAAAGATATAGCTCACTTTCCTCAGTGGATCAGTCTCTAGCAGACTCATGTGAAAAGTTGTAAAATAAACCCCAAAACATTATCCTTCATAAATAAATCTTTATTAAAAGACATTAAATTACACACCCTAATTAAGCATATGATTAATATATTTCAAAAACTCTTTGCCTCATTAGGTCTGTCAAACGCACTCATTCTCTTGCAGCCCATTCACCAGAACCCAAATCTAAAATTGGGTAACAAAATGCTAAACCTAAATCAATTCCCTCATATTAAAACCTTAACTATATGGGATTTCTTTCAGCTTAAGGACAACTCCCTTAATGATATCAGAATAAAACTTAACTTAAATAGCAAATATGCAATAATCTTGAGACAAATCAAAGAATTAATTTCTACCTTAGGATGCTTCCCAAATAAGTTACAAGAAGAAATAAATGGCCACTTCAGTCCTGAGATGTCTAAAAATCAAAAAGAAGATGCTTTCAATCACTTACAAACTAGCCTCTACAGCTAGATACCAATCATCTATTACATTTGCACAATATTGGAGAGACAAAAACCCCGACCTGAAAGATGCTCATCTCTCCCAAGCAATTAATCACACGAACACTTTTGCCCCCTTTAAGAAACTATTATATACCCAGTTAATGATTAATGATAATGCTTACTATACTCCAAAACATTTAAACTCTTTTTTTCCTAACACTTCACCTTTCTGCCCTTTTTGCCCCACAGCTAAAGTTGACTTCCTACACATTCTATGGTACTGTAAATATGCTCAGAATCCATGGAATTCCCTAAGGATCAAACTTAAAAAAATAGGCTATGGCAGATCCACTGTCTCTGGGCAATTTGCTATACTTCATATTAGTCATGAGGACATAACCTCTACTGATCTCAGGATACAGATTGCTCTCTTCATGTTAATCAAGCTCTATATTACACAGAACTGGTTAGATCGATCTAAACTAGATTGGGGCAACTTTAAGAACATGGCATCTAAGTATATTTTATCTCATAAACTAACCACTAACAATGTGAATAAGTACCTGAAATACCTCAGGTTCTGGAGTATTAGCCTTGACTTCATCTTATCATAGCAAACAATGTTTTTCTATAGTCATTGTCCTTTAGTAGTACTGCCACCAGTCTCCTCATCAGGGTCTTACTCTGCTGTGTTCTTTAATGGTTACGTGTATATAAGATGCATATAAAGATGATAAATATCACATCTTGTCAAATGTAATTAGAATCCTGTCATTATATTGTAGCACTATTTGTAAATAGTTGTATATAGAAGTTTTTTTTTGTCTGGGTGTTTTTTTCTTTTTTTTTTTTCTCTTGGTTTTTCCTGTATTCTGTAACACTGTATAGTTATCTAATATATTCTGACTGTGCAAAAAGCTACATTGTACATTAACAATGTTAATATTGTCATATTTCTCATATGTCTGTTCATCTCATTCTGCTGTCCATCAATGTAGCTCTTCATATTGAGAAAACAAACTAAGATAGTTGTCTATTACTAGAATGAACAGTTGCTTCATCTAACTTTGTAAATGGTTTACTTTCAATGTATTATCATCTACTGTGTATTGTATTTTATAATTTGTTTAATGTAACAGCAAAAAATAAAAACAAAGATTCGAAAAAAAAAATCAAGGTGTTTATTTTTTTTGGTCCCTCACTCCTAAAACATTTGGTTTGTTGCCAGTCATCGGAGATTGAAGTTACTAAATAATGACATACATCCGAGTTTCAAACTTGTATTTCCTTCAGAAAAATCATGCTAACACAAATCCTTTTATTTAAGCAAGTCTTCATTTTATAAGATCACTAATTAAAATATGTTCCTAGTTTTGAGCCTTTGTTCCCCCTCTATTTTAGGCTTTATTCAGATTTTTTTCATCTGAAAGGTCCAGAGGTATACAAACCTCTTTATTACTGCTGCTGCCTGTGGTTGATCTCTCTGTCACACACACACACACACACACACACACACACACACACACACACACACACACACACACACACACACATACTTTTTTCTATTATATTATTTTTTTTACAGTGGTTAAACACCAAAAGTGATGCTTAGCAAGTGTAAAATAATAGCTTGATTGATCTCTCTCACTCTCATACATGCATGCACTCTCACACATAGCCAGTCTTAGGCATAGGCAAACTAGGCAACCACCTAGGGCACTGTATAGGTCAGTCTCCTAAAGGGTGCAGTTTCTGTTTATTTATTTTAATTAATTTACTTTTCTTGTTATGCGAACGCATAACATTAAAAGCAAATTAATTAAAATAAATAAATAAAAAATAGGGTGCCAGAATCATAGGGTGAGGGAGAAGGGCAAGTGCCTTCCCACTTTTATACCTGCAGGTTGGCCAGAACATAAGAAAAACAAATCTTCACTTCACGGTAATTGAGTATTCTCCTTTAAGGAGGAATGTCTACGCGTCACGTACATGCCGACGTGGATGTAAAGATGTTCTAAGTAGCACGCGGAAATTAAACTAGCACTTGAGTTATGAGAGGGGTTAATTCCATGTGTACACGTGTTGCCATTCAGTTTAAAAAGAAGATAAGTGCATGCGTCGGAAGTTTAAACCGGGCTTCTGTATGCGAGAGAAACTGTGTGTATGGAATTTACAGTAGTCATTCTATTTGTATGAGAGATAAAGTGTGTGTGTTACTGTGTGAGAGGGTAGGTGTGTGTATGAGAGGGAAGGTGCGTGTATGTGTTGTATGAGAGAGTAGGAATGTGTGGAATTTAAACTAATTGGTAGTTGCTGTACGAAAGAGAAGGAATGTGTGTGTTGCTTCGTGAGAGAGTTGGTATTTGTGTGCTTATTGCTATGTGAGATAATAGCTGCGTGTTTGTGTGTGTGTGTGTGTGTGGGTGTGTGTGTGTGTGTGTGTGTGTGTGTGTGTGTGTGTGTGTGCGCTCAACGTACCTCTCAACTGTCCTCATAAATTTTGTGGTTCTGTGTAAATCACAGGTCTAAAGACACCTAAATAATGATTTTATATATATCTATATATATATATATATATATATATATATATATATATATATATATATATAATTGTGTCTGTGTCAGTGATGCAAAAATAGCAGATTTATGTAAATCCAAGATGTTTTAACTGCTCGATCGTAATAGGACAAGATGTTAGGCTGTTAGAGTTAGACAGGTTTAGACCAGTCTGGAGAAATGTGGTGTAATACATAATTTGCAAAGTAGGAGATCTCTTTGGGTTTAGATATGAAGAAAAAGGTTGTTACTGAATAAAAAGGTAACTATCTTCAGTAACTTAATGCTTGTTCTGTTAATTAGTTAACTGCTTCAGGTTTTCCTTTGCAGCAGTTTTTGTGTGTGCTGTACTTTTCATGATGATTACCATGAAATTTGGTACACACATTAGACTTTTTCTACCCCTGAGGGCTTAGAAAAGTCTGAAAGTGTATGTATAATCCCAAAATACTGCCTGAATGCTGTGCCCACCTTCATATTGGTATAGTTATGATTTATGTTGTTTGTCTGAAAACTTAACTTTTGTGGTGTTAATTTATAGTGATTGTCATTTAATAGTATATGTATTTGCTAACCAGCTATCAATGGTGTGGATCAGCAATAACTGTTGCATTCAGTTTCTGCAGACTAGTAATAGTTATGTGTGCAAAGCTGAAATAGTAGTGTAATCTGAGTAGTAAACTATAAGTATGTTAATGTAGCTTAATTCAGGATTTAAATAGTTAGATTCATGTTCTAAACTAATTTTCACACATTGTACAGAAATAACCAAATCTAAAGCAAATGCTGTGTGTGCTGCTTTTTTTACAGAATCTCTTCTGTGAAGCTACCTCTTTGTTAGCCAAGCAGAATGATTGCTTGACAAAACTTTCAGTCTTACTATCTCTGTCCCTTATATAGTGAAACTTATCATGTTCACTGTATAATTGTGCTATATACCACCAAATGTAACCAAAGTGAATTGAGTATGAAAACAATTTTGTAATGCGTTTAATACAATCTTTCTGTTGTACAGCTACAGTGTATATGAAAACACTTTTATAATGTATTAATATAACCTTTTTATTCTACAACTACTGTAATCACTTTTATGTTATGTTATGTTGTATTATCCAGTACTGTTTTTAGTGAAGCTTTTCTCCCCAGACCCCCACTGAAAATGGGCCACCTGCCAGTTGGACATTCCCAGTAAGCAAATGTAAAATAAATAAATGTTTACTGTGTCAGAAACACTGGTCTTGCAGATTTGGATAGATAAAAATTTGTCTCGATATTTTTCCTCATAAAATGGAACATTGTTGCTGCCTTTCTCTCTGTTTACTTGGTGCCACCTGACTTTAGATAGGTTACAGACTTTACTGTTTATCCTCTTAAATAAATTTTAATTTTAAGGTTGCTATTCATTGCCTCAGTTTCATGTTTCCTCTACAGCTTATCCCACACTTATTCATTCTTGTTACATTTGTGGTAGTACAGCGTCTTGGTTCTCTGGATTACTGGCTTGAATTATTGTTTGTCATGAGGTCCTCCCACATCTTTCAAATGTATTCATTCCTTCAGTTAGTCCTGGATTTGCCTTTTTGTTCCTCCCCCAATCAGTCAAGTTCTCTGTATCAGGTATGAATGTCCCCAGGTAGTGATACACAGTTGTGGAAGTTTCTATTCTGTAAATGGGATTTGAATGATGCTGTTGTTTCTAAGTTGTTAGCATTTTGTATACTATATCTTTGCCTGTGTGCTGCACTTAGAATTGATTTGTATGTTTACCGTAACCAAGTTGCCCTTGACAAGGAGTGGCATTGGGCAGGGCTGTGTAGGTCTTGTCCTTAGGCAATCATTTCATAAGACCACTGGGAAATTACCTCTGCAGTTTTTTCACAGTTTTCATCACTCTCCTAAACTTTCCTTAAATTCAGTGTAAAGGCCAAAGATTTTTTGTATACATAGGTTCATAGGTTCATAGGTTTATACTAGGCTATCTGCCCTAAGGCATTTATAAGCCTAGCCCAAATTTTTGTGGCTTACGCCACCCCCTTATATGAAAAAATACTATGCCCATTAGTTTGTTGTGCCTCTGTCCAGCAGTGACACAGAGATGATTCCCGGGGTAAACCTACGATCTCCCATCCACAGGTCAAGATTTCTCTTGAACAGAGCCAGCAAGGTGCTCTGCCTCACATGGACCGGGATTTTATTCCACAGCATAGGGAGTCTCTGAGTGATAAATCTATCCCTCCAGCACGCCCTATTTATGTCCGTGCTAAGGTTTAAGTCGCTTGCTCTAGTGGTTTTGGTGGATTTGGTTTTTTTGAGGTGAAGCATGTCCATTAATTCCGGGTTGGACATGGCCTTGTATGTCAGGCACATGTCACCTCTGAGTAGATGGTATGCGACTGAATAGAGCTGGAGTTTCTTCAATCTGGCAGCATATGACAGATTTTGGAGTCACTTTATCCTTTTGGTGAGGAACTTTTGGGGTCTCTCCAATTGCTGCAGATGTCGGGTGAGATACATCCCGAATGGGGCATTGTACTCGATCATTGGTCTGATAAGTGAAGAGTACAGGGGAACAATGACCTCACAAGATCTGGATGTGAATCCCTTCATGATCAGGTGGGCAATGTAGAAGGTCTTTCTAACCACTTTAGCAATGTGAGTGTCAAAAGAAAGGCCACTATCAACCTGGGTCCCCAGGTCCCTGATAACCTCTTCTGTGCTTAGTGGATTGCCACCTATATGGTAGCTTGGGGTTACCTTGTTTTTCCCGAAGGGTATGACTATACATTTTTGGCGTTTAACTTCAGGCCATGGCTCTGGCACCAGCTATCTGTTTCTGTGAGTCCCTTCTGAAGGATATCCGTGTCCGATGCACTTTCCACTATGGCCCGTTTGCAGTCGTCTGCAAACTTTGTCAGCCAAAGTCCTCCCATGTTGGCCTGTACTTCTGAGAAGTAGATGCCGAACAATAGGGGCCAAGGACCGAGCCCTGTGGGACACCACTTGTGACCGGCTTGGAGTCTGACATAGCGCCAGCAACTCTAACCCTGTGGGTTCTGTCCTTAAGCCAGTTTGCAACCCATCTTGTGACATATGGGTTTACATTTAAGCTGGTAAGTTTTTCTACAATACCCGAGTGGGGTATTGTGTCAAAAGCCTTTGCAAGGTCAAGGTAGGCTGTATGGACTGCCTTTCCCTCATCAATGGCCTTGGTGACTGTTTCGAAGAAGTCGACCAAGTTCAAAAGACATGATCTTCCCTTGACGAAGTCAAACTGGGTCGGGTCCAATGTCTGCAAGCCCCCTATATCTTTGTTTATGAGCTCCATTATGATCCTCTCCATAGCTTTGCAGACTAGACTTGTTAAGCTTATGGGGCGGTAATTACCAGGGTCCGTAGAGGCACCGCCTTTGTGGAGTGGGACCACAGTTGCCGTACGCCACTCCTTGGGCACGTATCCTGTGGTAAGGCTGAGATTAAACAGCTGCCTTATGTGTGGGTTTAATTCCTCATTTAGTTCGTGTAGCACACAGCTGGGGACACCATCCAGTCCCATTGATGCTGTGTTTTTAGCTTTAGAGAGAGCAGCTTTCACCTGCGCATTTGAGATGTCTGGGAGGCTACACTCCACTGGGATAGTTATCTCTCCTTTAGGGGGGAGGGGTGAAGTTTGCACTGAACCTGTCTGCCAGTATGTTGGCAATGTCTGTGGGTTCAGTGATTTTTGTATCATTTTGGACTAATTCTGAACATATCTGGGAGTTTCCACCCAGGTTCCTAACATAGCTGAAAAAGGCCTTATGATTGTCCTTTGAATCCATGGCAATTTTTCTCTCAAAATTGGCCTTAGTTGATTTTATGAGTGCTCGTATTTTTTTACTAATAATGCTCAGGGGTGACTTCCCTTTTATGGATTTTGTTCTATCATGTAATAGCTTTCTCCTCTTATTGTAAAGTTTGTTAATGGCTGGGGTCCACCAGACTGGACGTTTGCCCTTTGTGGAAAGAGTCTTGGTTTTATTTGGGATTGCCTGATCCATGCAGTCCTGGAGGTGTTCATAGAAGGCATTTGTAAGGGCTTCCGCAGCTTGGGTTGTGGTTTCCACTGGCTCAGGGGCCTTGAAGGATACCACACCAGTCTTGAGTAGTGTGAAGTTTGCTTTAGAGAAGTTCTTCACTGTGGTCTTTTTTATTTGGGGTGGGGGCAGGATGTGGATTTCCAGTGAGATTAGTTTATGATCAGATCTCACCACTGAGGGATATACTTCCGGTGTGGAGCATTTTGTCCCCATGTTTGTGATAATGAGATCTAGTATATTTTCTCCTCTCTATTATTACATAATAATGATATTAATATAATTACATTTTCAACAATTTATATACATTTCTTTACTTTAATGAAAAATAAAGATAGTTGTGTTGTTAATAAAATGTTATAGTAAAGAATGAAAACACAGCATGTTTCATTAGTGAAGGGGTTGAGATGAGAAGTGATCTAGTTCATCATTCTTGGCTGCATGTCATAATCCTTGATTATGTGAACACACTGCCCAAGGACCTCTCAGTGATGCAGACAATGAAAATAGTAGGTGCGGGAAGAAAAAAAATATCGCCATTCATCTTTAGGAGACGGGCACAATTTATTTTCTCCGACAGGGAGAATTAAAAAATGTTGGAAGCATTTTAATTGAAATATGTGAAATGTTTTAGATGGCACAGCTGCTTAAGTCATGGGATATGTTTGTAGGCATTGAATGTGTTTTTGTTTATGCCCCAGTTACACATTTGTGAACATATGTGCATTTTATGTATGTGCGTGCATATATAACGTTTAAAATTAAATGTGCCTGCATGTATGTATGTCTGGCTCTTTATTAACGAGACTTTCCAAGAAAGATGTGCCATTTAGTCACCCTTTGTCTATTCTGCAGACCAAGGTGATGTTTATACTGGTGGTGGTTAAGGGTTTTGAGGTTAAATGTTACTAAGAATTGTGTTGGTTGGGGTTGGTTGCAGCTTCCCTAACTGATTTATTAATGAATTTTAATCAACAAAACCGAAACTGGTAGTTACTAACTCTCCATTGTCATCTGATAAAGATGGAGTACCTGAGAGAATGCCTAAAAAGCTTATGCTTGACAGTAATGTGTAGAGGTGTTGAAGATGTAGTATGTAAATCTCATTTTACACTGTATCTAAGAAAAGAAAATGGAAAAAGAAATGTAGTGGACTACACTGGACACATTTGTTTAGTAGCCTATATGATTTAAGTTGTAGAATGTAGAAAGCTGTACTGGGAGGTAGTGGATTTATACACTGAAGCTTATACTTGGTGTTCCATATTTTCTAGTGGCAATGCATGGCAGTTGATGGGCAGGACACATTTTAAATTTGTGATGGACTGCAAGCACTGACAAAGTTGCTGCTGTGCAAAGTATGGTTTAAATTCCTTAATATCCATGAGCTTGTAGGAAGTCTCATAATGACCATCTATTTTTTTTTTTTTTGGGGGGGGGGGGGCTAATGATAGTTGTTGCTTGGCAGATGCAAGAAGGATCTCTGGAATTACTTTAGGACCTGTACATGGCTCTCTTTGAACAAACCAAGATGTTTCACTCCATTATTTACTAACCTCATTTTTTGGTAGGGATCATTTGGCTTCCCTATTAAAATGTGTCAAGGCTTTTAGAACTCTCTACATGACCAAATGGCTGTATTTTTCAGTGGTTTGAAGTTGAAACCATTCAAAATACATGTCAGTGTGATGGCAGTATTCAGATACAGGGATTTGTAGAAGAAAAAAAACCCTTATTGAAATACAGAGAGGGTTGAGTAGAGGTGTCATGGTTCAAGCCATACTTTCCATCCTCTCTACAATTCTCCTGGCCATCAGTAAAGAGGACTTTCCCACAAGAATTGATGTAGATTACAGTGTCAAAAATCAAATGCCACACTGTGTTGTAGAATCTGAAAGCAGAGTTAGTAGTATAATTGCCTTTGTTGCAGAAGGCTGTGGATTCTACTTTCACACCATGTAGATGGAGTCCTGGTATTGCAGTGCCCATATGATTGTTGATTATTTAGTGCATTATAAGGAGGATAGGGGTTCTACACTCCTGAGTATGCCCTTTGTATGAGATGCCTAGTGACTATGAACTTGTTAGTTATTTCCTATTGCAATATTACCAACTTACCAATTTTTTAATGTAATATGGCAATTATTTATTGAAGGGAGGCAGACGCTGAATTTGTAGATAAAAAATTGATTTGTAAAGTTCTTTGCCAGTAGCAACCTCTTCATTAGTTACAGATTTCTTTAATGTGGAATTTAGATTATTTTACTTCTGCAGAGATTGTGCATTGAGTGATACTGGTGGATTGTAATGACAGATGTCTAGCCTTTTAGGGTTGAAATTTTCTGAAATGAATAGTGTTGGCATTATTGGTTTTATACATTGTTTCATTTCTTATTTAAAGAATGTTAAACTGTAATTTAAAAGGGTCTATATTATATTTTCAAAAGTTTCAAACATCAAACACCATATGGTCGACACCATGTGAGCAATGTTTGAAATTTTGAAAATATAATAAAACAAAAATAAAAAACTATACTTACCTAAATGCTGTAGGCAGGGGGGCAAGCACCCCTGCACCCCACACACCCCCGCTACTTAAATATTCCTACTCCGAGATCGTACTGCATTGAAGTAAAGGGAAAATATTCCCTATGGTGATTTCCATGTTATGAGCGTGACGTTTCAACATTTCGACCAATCGGGTTCACTCAATACACATTCGCTGTTTACAATTTTCAATCACACGATAGGAACCCAATTTAAAACACTCTCTAACAAGTGGCAGTGGTATTATACAAGGAGTATAATTTACTATAATCAGGAAGGTAAATCAAAGAATGTATACATCTATGCATGGCCCTAAAAATGTGTGCAAGGAGTCTGTTTTGAAAACAGCCCAAAGGTAAACTTAATGGCCAGATGTATTTTCTATGAATGTGAGTTTTCATGCCATTTCAATGGCAGAGATGTTTACTGCTCATGCTAATTCTGTTTTCGTTGTGAGTCTGTATTGTTTAGCAAACAGCTGTCTGTGTTTGTGCTATTCTAGCTTAAGCTAGTGTACACAGGGAGGAGAGAGGTTGCTATTCTACTTTCAATGAGTTGTAAGACTTGCTCGCCTACCCCACAGTAAATTAAACTGTTTAACTTAAGCAACCCTTTGAAACAAGGCACATGGGCTTCTATTTTTTTGAGGATATGACTTTTATAGTAAAATATGTGTGAAGGAGCAGCAGATAAAGCAGGTTTACTAAAGGAAAATTCCACCTTCCTTCACTTGCAGTTTAACTACATTACAAGGTATCTTTTCTTCCTATGCATTTAAATAATTGACAGACAAGACTGAAGTGGCCTTCTTGGGGAGTGGCCTACCTGTGGGTGTGTCTTATAGGGGTGTGCATTAGTATGGTGTGGGTGGGGCTTAAGGGGCGCTGGAGTACTACTTCATCTTGGGCGCCATTTCAGCTAAGGCCAGCCCTGCTCTCACATACAGACATAAATACATATTCACACATGCTTTTTTTTCCTTTACACTTGATAACCAGCAAGAGGGCTTTCCTTTTAGTGAGTGTAAAATAATGGCGGCCATTAGGTTTTTTCAGTCCAAGCTCCACGGCAGCTTGATATGCTGCCATGAAGCACCAGGCTCATTTTTCAACAGGTATTACCTGTAGATTAACACCATGCTGGACAATGTTTGTTCTCCCATCAGGGTGCAATCTACAGGTCGCCCATTCTCTAAACCACTTTAATAAAATAAATGAAAATTAAGCTATAGGTTGCAGGGCTAAAATATGAGCATAGTTCCATCCCTTTGGGTTTAAGCAATAATGACAGAGAAGGGATGCAGTTCAAAGAAATATATAAATGACGCGTGCAGCTTAACCTAACCACTTAGATGGATATGCAATTTTAACTTATATAGCAATACATCTTTGTCATCTGGATCCCTCTTTTTTTGTGATGAAGCAATTAGATGGTAGAGTTAGCATACTTCTGACATTGTTACACATTCTTGCTTAATTTCTAATGCATAGTCACAGGCTATCTTTTAAGTATGCTATATTTTCCTCCTCTAATTAAAAAAAAAATAAAATAGTAAGAAATGAAGGTTTATCTAAATAAAAATATAAGGATATGCCTAGACTACCAAGCCATAGTATTTTATTCTGAGCCTACTGCAGACCACCTTACCTTTGTGTGGTAAAATGCTGTGGAATTCTTGAACATAGATATAATGAGATATTGTAGAGGGTTGCAGCTCCCTTCATTACATGATATGGGAGCTTTGCCTTTACATACCTGTTCTCTAATGATACTGCCTCTGATGTTGCAATATAGTTTAGAATCACTGGAAATACCTTGGCAGTGTAGGGCTATAATGCTTTTCACACATTCCGTCCAGCTACTGCACAAGAAGAGACATAAGTTGGAGGTGTTTCAGTTCACGTAAAAATCAAACACACTTCAAGATAAGAACGGGACAAACTTAAAAACAAACTACCCTGGTAGAATCCCAACATCAATAGGATATATAACAGAAGAAAGGAAATCATGACAAAAATTTGGAAGTGCGTATTGCCCAGCAAGGTAAAAAAATCTGCCATCAGTTAAAATAAGCAACTCAGGGAGCTATTCATGTCTACAAAGTCTAATCTGAGGTAAAAAAAATAGCCTTCCAAGCCAAGCAAAATCAGGAGGCATTCTTCAGCTACTGTATGTCTGCAACTTCAAATGCAATAGACAGCAATGTGCTGAAGTAATTGTAAATGGAGCCACCTGTACTAACCATAATGTATAGAAATTCTAATGGCTGACAAATGTAGTGCCAATTTTACCCCCATCCCCCCATATGCCTCTCAGGAAATACCCTCAACACTAACTCCCCCAACTATCACCAGGGAACAGGTCCTTGATGCACTCTCCAGGGCATAGAATATTGAATCAATGGACCCCAATAATATCCCAGGATGTTTCCTTCATAGCATGAAACATGACCATTCACACTAGTATTCAAACTAGAAAGAAAAAGGCTTTCCAGTATCTTGTCGATGTTTTACTATCAGGACCACTATAATCATGGTTTAATCGTAGCAGCCAGATAGGCTTTCTACCCAGCAAATGGAGGGGGAGGGCTGCAACTGTCATCCTTCTGTACAAGGGTGGGCCATCTATAGACCCAAATAGCTACAGACATTTAAGGCTGTCTAGTGTTGGATGCAAAGCCATGGAAAGAATTATCATGGAAATAATAAAAAATGACACAAAAACCTTCAAACATTGGATGCAACTCAGTTTATGTCAGCCAAAGGCAAGTTATACCTACTCTACCAAGTGGATTTATTTGAGAAGTTCAATAAAGCAATGGATGAGAAGAAAATTGTGTGTACTGCCTACCATGACCTGGCCAAAGCACTTGATACAATATCCCACTTTGGCATTATAGACTAACTCAGAAAATTAAGTATAAAGCCTTATGCCACCCACTAGAGAGCCAGATGTCTGAAAGCTAGGACAGAAGAAGATGGGATAGGGGTGTTTACCTCAATAAAGAGGATAAGCACTAGAAGAGTCCCTCAAGTCTCTATGCTGGGGCCACTCCTTTATGGCATCTACTTCTGTCAACAGAAATCAAAGCCAGCATCAAGGGCCTCTGGCTGAACAAGTCTGCAAATGATTATAAAATCCCCCAAAGACACAAATGCCATTCAAAATGCCTAACACAGAATAATAAGTGGTGCCAGAGTCATGGTCTAAAACTTAATGTGAGAAAGACATTTACGATCATATCCATAATTCATTCCTAATAGTAGACACAGTGATCAGGGATTTGTGAATGCATGTAGACAATAACCTGGTCTTTGACCATCATTTAACTATAGTAGTAAGGAAATCAATGTTGTGCAACTTATAAGCAAGAGTGTGGCATCTAGGTTCAAGGATATCATTGTTGCTGTACCCGCCTCTCATCAGACCAATTACTGAGTACAATGCTCCGTCGATATGTACCTAACATATGCAACAACTGGAGTCTCCATAGAAATTCCCTGAAAAAGAATATAGAGCATAAACAATTTGTCTTACACTGACCACTTCAAAACTCTATCCATTTACTCAGTGCCCTACAGACTGCTGAAAGCCAAACTATTCTTGGCTTACAAAGTATCTTATTATCCCACTGTGATGGATCTGTTGCACATCTACAAAACAAATAACATCAGATTTACCTAATCTGTGGACCTAAATCTCATCTGCAACATAAATAGGACATGTTGGAGGAATATGTATGGGACTCAAGAGAGTAACCCTTCTCCTGAACAGGCTTCCCATCCATGTGAAGCAGAGTTCTTCCATAAGCTGTTCAAGCAAAACTTGAACTGGTAGATGGGAAATGTACCTCTGCCCTAGCATCTATGTCTGTAGGCAGTGGCAGCCTGTAATTGCTTGACCACCCATTTTCAAGACTATATAAGCCCTTTAAAATAAGCCTAGACACAACTTTTCAGAGATATTTGAGAAGAATTGTTAGGCTTAAAAAGTCCCCCGGGGTTGTTAGCTTAGTAATCAACTATGAATCTGTGAATAATTTGGAGAAAAGGGAATAAGCATAGTTCCTTTCCTCCAAGCTGATGCAACCTCTGAAGTAATTTATTTAGAGATCTGGGGTGTGGGACCAGAATACCCCATGTTGGAGGACAGCAGCATAGCACAACTTTTATGTAGAACATTTTCCCCTTGCTTTAATTCATTTTATTTTTGCAGAAGTCATTTAGAGTGGCAGGACTGTATGACTGGCACATGTGGTTTCTGAATATCTGGTGTCTGTATTATAAAGCAGACTAAATGATTTTGCTGGAAGAGAATTACATTAGTTTGAGCTAGAACTGGTTATCTAAGGCAGCTTAACAGAAGGCAATTTAGTGGCTATGGAAAGAAATGTACACCATTTTGTTGATGATAAATTCATTTGTGATATAGATGATATGTTGTGGGAAGATATTCTCAATGTATGTCACTCACAAAAGTAGCATGCTGTGACTGAAAATAGAGTGCATTTAGAATCTGATTCCATTAACATGGCTTCTTCCTTAAGCTACTAAATGCAGCACATTATAAAGTTTTGCTAGGAAATATATCAAAGAGATTCTTGACTTTAAGGCATGCTTGCTTTACTCAGAAAAAAATTCAGATATTTTTGTCACAAAGTTTTATTATGTTGTGTTTGAGACAGATTGAACAAAGGAATTAGGAAAAAAAAACATTAAGAATAATGTTCAATAAGAGAACTCCCTGAGCAGCTCAGATGTATTAGCTGTAGAAAGTCTCATAGATGGAATTTGTAAACATCATCCATTTCTCTGGATTATAACTTTATGGAAATTATGACATTAGGACAGATGGAACAGGAGGTGATAAAAGAGAAATGTCTACAGCATCTCTAAGAAGAAGTTAGAAAAGTAAACAGATGATAGCTAAATTGATGTTGTAACAAAGATAACTGTATTTAAGGAACATTAGTTAACAATTTGTGCCCTTTTATTTAGAAGAAAGATGAAATAACTTTAAAAGGCATTTATATATAATATGTATTTGTATTTTTGCATGAAGTTTTCAAATACTAGAAGGTTTTATTTGTGGTACTATGAATCATAGGTGTGTGCTAGGCTAATGGCCCTGGGGCCTTTATAAGCCTAGCCATAGGATTACCCTGGCATCGTGCAATCCGACCTTAGTTTCCAGTGCCTTTGTCAAGTAGAGCCACTGGAGTTATCCCCGGGGTGAATTTTCTATTTCCCATCCACT
Organism: Protopterus annectens; assembly: GCF_019279795.1. NCBI lineage: Eukaryota > Metazoa > Chordata > Ceratodontiformes > Protopteridae > Protopterus > Protopterus annectens. The sequence continues at coordinate 55,912,410 of NC_056736.1, forward strand.
CATCAAGATTTCTCTTGAAGAGGGTCAGCGAGGTGCTCTGCTTGACATGTATGGGAAGTCTATTCCATAGCATGAGCAGTCTCTGAGTTATGAACCTTTCCCTCCTGTACATTCTGTTGATTGTGGTAATGAGGTTGAGGTCTCTGGAGCATGTGGTGTGGAGGGATTGGGATTTCTCTAGATGCAGCATTTCTAACAGAGCTGGGTCAGACATGGCTTTGTAAGTGAAGCAGAGTTTGCTTCTAAGTAGGTGATATGAGACAGAGAATAGTTGGAGTTCTTTGAGTCTGTCCATATAGGACAAGGGTATAAGGCCTGGGATACTCTTTGTGAAGTACTTTTGTGGCCTCTCCAGTTGTTGCAGGTGTCTAGTAAGGTACATGCCAAATGGGACATTATACTCGAAGACTGCCCTAATGAGGGAAGAGTAGAGGGAGACAATGACCTCTTTCTTCCTGGATGCAAAACCCTTAGTAATGAGATGTGCCATAGAGAAGGACTTTCTGACCACAGTGGCTATGTGGTGATCAAAAGACAGGTTGCTGTCAACCTGTGTTCCAGATCTCTTATAACGCCTTTTCAGTGGACTACCATCAATGTGGTAATTCATGGGAACCAGGTTTTTCCCAAAGGGGATGATGACACATTTGTTTGGCATTGAGCTTAAAGCCATGGTTCTGACACCAGTCGTTGGTCTCAGTGAAGCCATTCTGTAGGATGTCAACATAACATGGGGAGTTAATAATAGCTTCCAACTTGCAGTCATATATGAACTTTGTCAGCCAGTCCCTTCATGTTGGCCTGGGCTTCAGAGAAGTAGATACCAAACAGGAGAGGACCCAGGACCAAACCCTGTGGGACTCCACTCGTGACTAGTCGGTAGTCTGACTTGGAGTCAGCTACTTTAACACTGTGGGTTCTATATGTGAGCCAGTTTGCAACCCACCTAGTGATATAGGGGTTGATGCCTAGCTTAGTGAGTTTTAATATGATTCCTGAGTGGGGAATGGTATCAAAGGCCTTGGCCAGATCAAGGTAGGCTGTATGAACCACCTTGCCTTCATCCACAGCTCTGGTGACTGTCTCACAGAAGTCGACCAAGTTGAGCAGGCATGATCTACCCTTCACAAAACCAAACTGTGTGGGATCCAGAGTTTGGATATTCCTTATATCCTTGTTTATTAGGTCCATGATGATGCATTCCATAGCTTTGCATATCAGACTCATCAGGCTAATGGGGCGATAGTTCCCACGGTCTGTAGTCACTCCTTCTTTGTGGAGAGGAATGATTGTTGCAGTGCACCATTTAGTAGGGAAAAAGCCTGAGGTGAGGCTGTGATTGAATAGGGTACACAGGTGAGGTGCCAGTTCACTCTGTAGTTCATGTAGAACACAGCCAGGAATATTGTCAGGTCCCATAGAAGCTGTATTCCTGGCCTTGGACAGTGCTGTTTTAACCTGTGCAGCAGTAATACTGGGTGCCTGGCAATCTACTGGTATTGTGATTGGTCCTTGGGGGGGAGAAAGGGGTAAAGTTGTCAATGAACCTGTTGGCCAGTATATTGGCAATATCTGTTGGCTCAGTATAGGCGGTACCATTGTGCAGTAGCTCAGAGCAAATCTGGGTCTTGCCATGGAGATTCTTTACATAACTATAGAAGGCCTTGTGATTGTCTTTACTATTTGCTGCAATTCTGTATTCATAGCTAGCTTTAGAGGATTTGATGAGGGATCTCAGCTTTTTGTTGAGGCTGATAAGGGAGTTTTTCCAGTCTTGCGACTTCACCTTATTCTGCATCAGTTTCCTCCTTCTGTTGTAGAGGTCCTTTATGGCAGGGGACAATCAGATTGGTTTCTTTTTTTTGGAGGAGAGCGTCTTGTTTCTATTGGGTATGGCAAGATCCATGCATTTGTGTACATGTTCGTACAGTGCACTGGTGTATGATTCGGCGGTCATGCAACTATTCTCCATTTTCATGGGTGCCGTGAAGTCAGCCACCTCTGTTTTTAGGACCCCAAAGTTAGCTTTGGAGAAGTTTTTCATGGTGGTTACCTTTGCGGGGGGGGGGTGGATTTCCAAGGTGATTAGTTTGTGGTCAGATCTAACTAGGGAGGAGTTGACTATTGGTGTAGAGCAACAGTTGCCTATGTTAGTAATGACCAGGTCAAGGATGTTGCTACCTCTAGTGAGGGTAAGAACAAGCTTGTCCAGGGCATTAGAATTAATGAATTCCAGGAAATGTTGGACAAGTGTATTGGTACATGAGTAGTTTTTCCAGTTAATGGAGGGGTAGTTGAAGTCGCCCAGTATGAGAGTGTTAGGTTGGACCCTAATAATCACCAGGGTGCTTAGGAACATGGAGCGTGAGTCTTGAGACATGGTCAGGGACCTATAGCAGGCTACGACCTGAATTGCTGTCTTACCCAATGTTAGCTGGACCTGAAGTATCTCTGATGCGTTATGTTGGGCTACCAGTCTGGAGGTGTTCACATGCTTTATGAATATGGAAACACCACCATCTTTGGAGCTTCAGTCCAAGTTCTGGGGCCAAAAGGTGTGGAATGAGTTATAGCTTGGTAGAGCAGGGGTGCTTTAAGCTGCCTTGAACCAGGTCTCTGTTACAGCACAAATGTCGATGTTCTCCAATTTAAGGAGTGCTTCAAGTGAGTGCATTTTGAGATTTAGACTTCTAGTGTTGAGCAGCATGACCTCCAGATTGCGTTTGTTTGTAGTTGTTATGGTGGTAATTTAGTCTTTGGAACACCACCTAAAAAAGGGACTATAGGGGTGGCAAAAGCCTTGGCCAGTATCCAGAAACCCAGGGGTGACAGATGTAGGCCATCTCTGGCAAAGCATCAAGGTCTGTCAATCATGTCATCCCACTGTGAACAGGCACCAACACTTCACTCAGCTCGATGAAGAAATAAATGTATAAAGCTGTCCTTATTCATTTTAATACCAAAACAAAATAAAATTAAGCGCTTTTCGTTTGGGAAATATCCAGACTTCTTCAGATGTAGAGCAAGAACAAAAACAGTCAGCCCAGTAAAAATCCACTCTATATCATGAAGAGTTAATTGATTAATTGCCTGCAAGTGGATCACAGCACTCATTTAAAATTATACTTCACAGTTGCATTGTTTTGCTAACAAGACCAAAATGAACCTAAAAACTGCAAGACTTTACAAACATCATGACAAAATAGAAATTGTTACTTTTGGTGAGAATAAATATAAATATATGTGCATATGTAATAAAACTAACACCCATAGTAATGCGAATAGCGCGCTCTGCTAATGCATCCGTCTCTAGTGTCATAACATAGTTAGTTAGGGGTTTGAATCCAGCAGGTGGCAAGTGTGTGTGAAGGGGGGTAAGTGTGCATGTAAGGAACATCCTTTTCAGATTCATCACCCAGAGACAGATTGATCACCCAGAGACTCCCTATGCTGTGGAACAAAATCCCGGTACATGTGAGGCAGAGCACCTCGCTGGCCTTGTTCAAGAGAAATCTTGACCAATGGATGGGAAATCACAGATATACCCCAGGGATTACCTCAGTGTCACTGCTTGACAGAGGCACAGCAAAATAATGGGCATAGTTTGCTTCAAACTAAAGGGGTGGCGAAAGCCACAAAACTCTGGGCTAGGCTTATAAATGCCCTTGGGCAGATAGCCTAGTATGAACCTATGAACCATCCCTGACCTAATTACTACGCAGTATTATGAAAACATAATCTATACAAAACAAGGTATATAAAAGCATAGTATAAAAAAATTGTTAATTCATGACTTCATGATATCATATTAATACTCTGTCAATAAAATAAAATAAATAACCAACCATCCAACCAAACAGCATGTAAAAATACCTAGGAAATTGCCTAAAACATTTTTACCTAAGCAAGCTTTTTAATTTTAATATACTTGCTAAAGAATACATTTCATTGATACCTGGGGGGTACAGGAGTTTAGTAACAACTGCCATTTCAACTCATGTTCTTCGAGGTGTAACTTAACAATGTTACTATCTAAATACCTCACATTCTCATGTGCAGCTACCTGTGTTATGACTCTAAATTTAAAACCATGGCCATGGTTATCTTTACAGTGCCTAGCTAGAGCATTATCCATTTTTTGTTTACCAATAGCACAGATGTGCTTGTAAATCCTGTCAGACAATCTACGATCGGTCTTACCGACGTACAAAGCTAGACAGGCTTTGCACTGTGCAAGGTATACCACTGACCTGGAATTACAATTGAACTTGCCCTTAGTATAAAAATTGTAGTTCCTTACTCAAAAATTTTCACCTGTTTCGATATAAATACAATATCTGTATGCATCACACCTGTACATTCCTACGTGCCTATTGGATGGTTTTATGGTAGTTTCCATCAACTTCTTTAGGTTTTGTCCCTTCCTATATGTAATAATCAGAGATACCCCCAATTTAGCAGAGATCTCCTTATCCACTGAGAAGAGATGCCAGTATTTTTTAACTATTGACCTAATCTCCTCAGCCTCAGGGCTGTATGTAAAAACAAATTAAATTGAGAAGGTCCTGTTCTGATGATTCCTTCCTTCCCCTAGTTCATTGACCACATCTGTAAGGGGAGGACTCGAGGTGCCAATATTAAATGATTCATTTATAGCACAGTTGTTCAAAATGGGCTTGTATACACCTTGGGACCTTTTTAACTGGACTTCATTTATAATACCAACCAAAAATTTGGAAGGGTAACCCCTGTTAAGGAACATATTCCTAAGATTTAAACATTCCTGTTGAAAGTCAACTTCACCAGAAACCATCCGATCTGCTCGAACCAATTGTCCCATAACAACAGATTTTTTCTGTTGTACAGGATGTGCACTAGAGAAATGCAAAAAAGAGTTTGAATAAGTACTCTTTCTATAAATCTTTGCAGTGTATTTTGATTCCACATCCATGTAATGGACTGAAGATTCCTGATAATCCTTGGTAAACCTCAGAAACTCAACCGAACTATTGAAAAAATCAACAATATTGGTAGCCAAGGTCATATCACCATCAATAATCATAAAAATATCGTCCAGGAATCTAGTATAAAAAAACAATGTTCTTCATCCATTGACTAGTAAATACATGGTTTGATTCCCAAGAGGCCATAACCAAATTCACAAAACTGGCTCCACAAGGGGATCTCATTGCCACTCCTATCCTTTGGAGGTAAAACTTGTCATTAAACAGAATGTAATTGTTTTTCAAGATGATCCCCAAAAGGTCCTCAATGAGATGTGACTCATTTTCTGTAGCTCCCCTAGACCTGATAAATTCCAGTACACATTCTGTACCTATATCCTGGGGGATGGATGAGTAGAGATTGCAAACATCCACTGTTAGGAAATTATTTTCCTCTTTGTACGTCAAGGCATTAACTTGTTCAAAAAAGGGACCATGAATCCCGGCAAATCTGGGTCTCCTTGCTGACAAATTTCTTAAGGATGGTATCCACTACTTTAGCACATGGGTAGGGAATGGATTGTCTGGCGTCCACGAGTGGGCGCATAGGTGGATTCGAGGTCCCCTTGTGGATCTTGGTAACGCCAAAAAGTAAGGGAATCCTGGGTGCTGGCATGGACAAATAGTGATTAAGATTAATGTCAGTTAAACCATCAATGAATAAATCATTAATAAACATTTTGATCATGTTATAAGCTATATACATTTAGTTTAAACTGACCTCCACATAAGTATCCTTCTCTAATAACTGATTCATTTTGTTGTTATAATGTAGTATGCCCATGACAACCAGTCCACCCCCTTTATCTGGTTGCATGATGCGAATAGGAAGCCTCCTAAAATTGGAAAACAACTGCATTTCTTCAAGAGAAATATTAGGGTTACAAACACTTTTTTTTACTGGGACAGACCAGCTTTCGAAGTGCAAATTCACATAACAATTCAAACATACAAACTAATGGATTAACAGGGGGGTTAAAAGTGCTAGCAACTCTTAATTCTTGATTATTATAACAATAGCCTTAAATAATTCTCTGTGGTGTGCACACCTCGCTGGGTTTCTTTCTACAGGCCCCCCCCCCAACCTGACTTATATTTCTCGCTGGGTCTACAAGCTTGTGCTAATCTTACAATCTCAGAGTAGCACATTTCCCCTTCAAACAAAGATGCAAAATGTCTCTTTTTTTTCCTCTTTTTTTTTTTTTCTTTTTGCATTCACCTGTTTGCTATCTTTTCTAATCAGTCCAACTTAAAACTGCTCTCATTGATTGGTTTCTTACGCTGAGATTTCACCAGTCTGGCTCTTCCCAGTCTGTTTGCCCTCACTACGCTCAGGCTCACTCCACTCCCCTACATTACCCTCATTCTCACTCACCCCTACTTTCCTTAGATTTATACTGTAGCCACTGCACCCTTTCCTCTATCACACAACCAGTCAACTTCCTCTTTCTATCTTACACCACACCCTTCCACTAACACATCCTAAATACCACCACACAACCTATTACACCTATCTCCTCCCTACACTAACAAGTTATCCATTTATCACACACTTACTTTTACTAATGTCCCCTGTCACTCTTCACACTCCAGCTCCCTTCCAACATATACCTCACTAACTCAAGCTAATTACAGCAAACTAGTTTTACCCACTCTGACCCATCACTTCTCATTCTCAATGATCTTCCTTCTATTTTCTAGTCTCTTCATACCACATCATGCTCCACTAGTACCTAACCACCCCACTTCTCTCCATCTCACACTCTCAACTTCATACCATTTTAAACTCTCTTACCTGAAATCATCTCTTACTCGCAACTTCACCCTTAAAAATAATGACACCATTCACTCATACACAATCTCCCCGTCTCTCTATAACTTCTCCCATATTTGCCTCCACAAAGTTAATATACTTCCTTACACCACTCTTTCCTACAAGCCAAAGCTAAAACTTGGCACCAACTACCCCTATAATCCACAACTTAACAAACTCAAAAAACTCTCCTTCTATCTGGAGGCATTCACCCCAAAACTGGCCCTTCTACCTCATCTCTAAACCCCAATCTCTCTGCACCCCATTCCATCCCCCATCCTCCCCCTACCTCTCCTACCCCCAAAACCTTAACTATCAACTCAATGAACATTCAAAGCATTGTCAATAAAACCACCAAACTTTACTCATCAATTGCCCACATCTCACCAAACATTCTAAGCTTATCCGAAACTTGGCTAAAACCGCATATCACAAACAATGAAATCTTACCACCCAGATATAACATTTTCCATTCAGACAGAATCCCCCCCAAAAAGGGGGAGGCATTGCCATCCTCATCTCTAACCAACTCAACCTCTCCCCCCTACCTATTCCTCTACTCAACTTTGACCCTGCTAAACTACAAATTCTAAACTGTCACCTAAATTCACACAAATAATTTGCTATAGCCTCCATTTAAATCCCTCCAGGCAATAATATCCCCATCCTTGAACACATACTGTCCATGGATCTCCCACACTATATCCTACAAAACAGTCATCCTTGGTGACATAGATATTGACTGGACTAAACTAATATCTTACTCCCCACACCTCAGCATCAACCTTCATGGTTTCAACCAATTTATCACATCCCCCACACATATGAATAAAATCACTTCAAGTTCAATCCTAGATTGGATCCTTACAGCAAAAACTAACCTCTATTGCAACCCCTGTACCTTACCCCACACCATGAGTGACTATCTTCCCACTCACATCCGCAACACTCTCTCCAATCACCTAAGGACCACTTATACAGAGACTGCTGAAAACTGTCACACTTTAATGCCGACATATTTAACACTAGACTATCTTGCTTCAGCTGGTCCTTCCTCTGTCACCTTCTCCTCAATGAAACAGTCCAAAAATGTAATTAGATTTTCCTTGACATTCTTAACTCCCTAGCCCCCACAAGGAAAATTAGGATAAAAGCTAATTACGCCCCTGGCTTACTAAAGGTACTTGGTCCCTTATGCATAAAAGAGATAGTGTCTGGAAAGCCTGGCTTAAAACCAAATCCTTATCACTTCCCCAAAACTACAAAGAATTCAGAAACCGTATAAAAAACATATAAATAGTGACAAGAAAAAATTTTACAACACAGCCCAATCCAACCAATTACACCAATCCCCCCAAAATTTCAGACAACCATCAATAAAATTCTTCACCCAGAAAACCCTACCACACCCAACCTCTTCCCAAATAACATCCCTCAGAAAACTGCCACCCTTCTTAAACTACTTCATATATGCTATCCAAAAGCTTACTCACACAGACCACAACTCTAAGTCCCCTTCCACCTCTCCTAATCTGAACAACAGAAGCCCTATCTCATGTAAACCAGTTCCCGACACTACATCAAATCAGTGCTGTTCAAACTTAAACCTTGTTCTCCCTCTACGGATAATTTATCTCCCTTCTTCCTCAAAACTGACACTGACTCCATATACTACCCTATCTCTCTGCTAATAAATAGATCCATTCAAGAAGCCACAGTCCAAGACATATGAAAATCCTTCTTTACAATCCCTTTACATAAAGGTGGGAATTCCACCAGTCCCTTTTTATTTTAGTCCCATTCACATTATTTCTCCTCTTTCTAGAATTCTCAGAAATACATTCATACTCAACTACTCAAACTACTACTCAGTGAAAACCTTTTGACTTCCACCCAACATGAGTTCAGGCCACACCACAGTACTGCTACTGTACTCCTACATTTTATCCATACTATAGCTGAGGCTAGAGACAGCAAACGACTTGTATCCTGACTATTCCTTCACTTCTCTAAAGTCTTTGATACAGTATTATACTCTAAACTTCTTAATAAACTTGAGGGAGTTAAATCCCTGAACTCGTGGTCAGGAGTGGGTTCTCATGTGGAGACTCTAAACACCTAAGTATGAAGGATGAGTATAAATTGGGAGATCTCCTGAAACTTGAAAGGATGTTTGTGGTCTTGCAGAGGCAGAACTGAATGAATTACCTTTGCCTATATGATAAAGTCTGTTGAATAGAAAAGAAATGGTATCTGTAAGTATTGCTTAATATTTGCCAACTTTGGGAGAATACCATTGAATTATATATATAAATAATACTGAACGTGTGCTGACCAAACAAAAGCCACATTGAATGGGACATTGAAAAAAAAAGTATGATCATTGCTAAAACTGGATTTTATGCACTTAAACTTACAAACAGCAGTGCATTTATAACTGTGTTTCTTTTTTGCTATTTTCCTTGCTTTTCAAGAAAATGTTTTTTTTTATTTTAATCTTTTGTAAATAAACCTCAACTAAAACTTGAGAGATAGGCTTCAGAGAATGTTTGGTTACTGTAAGCTAAGGAAATTGCAATTTGTGCTCCAGCTTCCATATTTGTATTAATTATTTGTGTGCACAAGTTTATAAGTCCATAAATTAACTTTAAAAATGATCAGACCTGAAGGCCTTCTATTAACATTTACTCTCAGATGTTCTGACAATTTTCTTACTACCTAGGCTGACATCCAATATATGCTTTAACTTATCAAAACTTTTCACTAACTTTTATAGCTTATGGTAATATATTCCACAACCAAGGTATGAAATGGGCTATGCTGGAGGTTATTTTCTTTGCGCAGTTTATAGTTAACAACATTTTAAGTGTGAAATCTATTAGATCTCAGTACTTCATTTGTATTTCAATCCACATCATAGTTTGATATATTTCCAGGTTGTAAACCATGAACACCAGCCACTGTTTACTTCTAAACACCTTTAATCTTTCAGAATAAGGTGACTGGTGTAAAGAAGAAATTAATTTTATAAATCTCTGTACTGATGATAATTAATTAACCTGGTGATGTTATAACAGTAAAAATCAGAATTATATTCAATATCAGAAGAGTTGTGAGAGATGAACAGGGTCTCTAGTCATTATAGTTTTTTTAAGTCCATTTTGCATATTATCCCCTCCCATAATATGGCTGGCATGTTCTTTGCAAGTCAGTCTGTCATGTATTAATATTCACTGATATTGTCTACTTGTTTTACTATTTTATCACAAAGCAGAACTTCTGGGTTAATTGTTTTTTAACCAAAGATCATAAACTATAATTATGGTTAAATAAAACCTATTATTGTAGGCTACAATATTACTAATCATAATTAATCATGTAAATCATACATGTTTATATCACATAAGACTATAAATTGTCAGAACTCAAGTCATTTGCTCAAGAGAAACTATCAAAGGTCAAATCCATATACTGGCAATATATATTGCTGTCTCTTTTAACCATATTTTATTTTACATTTACTATATTTTTAAAACAAAGAGATGCAAGAGTCTTGAAGACATTTATTTTATTTTTTATTTTATTTTATTTTACATTTGGTTACTGGGAAAGTCAGACTGGGCACGTCCTTTTTCAGCGGAGGTCCGGGGACAAAAGCTCCACATTGAATGTACAGTAATACAATTTAATAATAGTATACATCAGAGAAAGACGTTAACAAAACTATCTTAGTCAGAGTTTGTACAGCAGCTATAGTTAAAGGCTAATTAATTTATTTATTTTATTTATTTATTGACATTTGTTAACCGGGTTTGTCCAGCTGGGTTTGTGACCCATTTTCAGTGGAGACCCGAAGAGAAAAGCTCTGTTAAACACACAGTTTACAGAAACAAGATCATTACATAACGAGAAAACACAAATCTAATCTAATTAATAAAAATACAAGTGTAACGTATGACATGGTGATGCAAAAATCAAACAGTGTAAAGGTAAATAATAGATTAATAAGACTAGATAATACATGATGGGTTTTAAGCAACTCAACAAGGAACAAAGGATTCAAGATAAGTAGAGACAATGCATCCTTATACAGTTCATGTACATAGATAGAGAGACCAAAATTACATTATGTTTCTGGGTATAGTTTGCAAAGGAATTGAAAAGTCTAGTCAAATATGACATTGGCTGTACCTAGGCATAGCATTGCTAATGTTTGAGGCAAAGAGGCATGGTAATAGAACTGACAGAGGGAAATTAATTTAGTCAGTAAGTGAGGCAGAGGTAGTAGCAATAGCAGTAACATAATCAGAGGGAAAGATTAGTCTGGAGCAGAGCAAGGACACAGCCAGTTATTGAGTAAGTGGGTTTTTAGTGTTGTTTTAAACTGGGCTAGTGATGTGATCCATATAATATTGTCTGGTAGTGCATTCCAGATTTTTCCTATATAATTTGAAAAAAAGGGAATCTCCTGCTTCATTTTTGATTATATTAATTTTTTATGTGGGATTTGTTAATAGAGTGCAGGGTTCTGTTAGTAGCATAAGGCTGAAATAATAGTTGTAGAGCAGGTGTTTTCTCAGGTTCATTGAGGATTTTATGGGTCATGGTTAGCTGGTGGTAGTGAAGGAGGTGGGGGAGCTCTAGCCAGTTGAGTTGTCTGAGTGCTGTACAATAGTGAGCTCTAGCTGGTAAGTTTGTAGCATATCTGGCAATTTTATTCTAACAGGATTCGAGTTTTGCTAGCTCTGATTTTTTTTTTTTTTTTTTTTTTAGATTTGGGAGAATGGGAGCTGCATACAGTAGAGTAGAGATTAAGTGAGATTGGGAAATGTTAGCTATTGCATTTTTCATGTAGTAGTGACTTTTCCTATACAATGTTCCGAGTTTCTTATGCACTTTTTTTACTGTTATGGAAATGTGAATATCAAATTCAACTGTGCAATCAAATTCAAAAGTGCAACTAACAATGGGCAAAACTGCTATTCAAATTATAGCTACAGATCACCCACCATGTCCCAGGACCCCCACTCCACATTCCTGGAAACACTGGGAAACATAAAGGTCCTACCAAACACCCTGATATTGGGTGATTTCAATTACCCAAACATTAACTGGGAGAACTACTCAAGTACAAACTCCCTTGCCCAACATTTCCTAGAATTTATACCCTCAAATGCCCTGGATCAACTGGTCAACACCCCCACCAGAGGTGACAACATATTGGACCTGGTCATCACCAACATGGGTGACTGGTGTTCCACACCAGAGGTCAACCACTCGCTGGTTTGATCTGACCATAAACTAATCACTCTGGATATCCACATTCTGCCACCACCCCCGGTCAAAGAAACCACTGTGAAAAACTTTTCAAAAGCAAACTTCACATTACTTAAGACCGAGGTGGGAAGTTTCAAAGCCCCCATGCTAAAGGATAATGCTGCCCAAGCTGCAAAATCCTTTACTAATGCACTCTACGGGCACCTACAAGAATGCATGGATTGTGCTATCCCAAACAAAACCAAGACTCACTCCTCCAAGAAAAGGAAACCAGTCTGGTGGACCCCTGCCAGAAACAAGCTATACAATAGAAGGAGGAAACTAGTACAGAAAAGAGTAAAATCCCAAAAAGAGAAGACATCCCCGATCAGTATCAGCTAGAAACTGCGTTCCCTCATAAAATCATCCAAGGCTAGCTTCGAAAGAAAAATTGCCATGGACTCCAAAGATAACCACACGGCATTCTTTAGATATGTTAAGAATCTAAGTGGCAATTCTCAGATCTGCTTGGAGTTAGTGCAAAATGGCACAAAATACACTGAACCAACCGATATAGCCAACATCCTGGCAGACAGGTTCAATGCAAACTTTACCCTGCTCTCACCCCCAAAATGGTCCATAACTATACCAGAAGAATGTAGCGCCCCTGAAATCACAGACACAGGTTAAAACAGCCCTCTCCAAAGCCAAAAACACAGCATCAGTGGGACTGGACGGTGTCCCAGGCTGCATCCTACACGAGCTCAAAGATGTACTAACCCCTCACCTAAACACATTGTATAAACTCAGCCTCTCCACAGGCTACATGCCCACAGAGTGGCGCACAGCAACATTTATTCCACTTCACAAAGGTGGAGCCACAATGGACCCCAGGAACTATGGAGTGCATCATCATGGATCTCATTAAGAGAGACATTGGAAACCCCCAAACACTGGATCCTACCCAGTTCAGCTTTGTTAAGGGCAAATCATGCCTCCTAAACCTGGTGGACTTCTTTGAGACAGTTACCAAGGCTATAGATGAGGGAAAGGTGGTCCACACATCCTACCTAGACCTTGCAAAGGCCTTTGACACCATTCCCCACTCAGGTATTATAGACAAGCTCACCAGCCTGAATATAAACCCCTACATCAAGAGATGGGTTGCCAACTGGCTCATGGACAGAACCCACATGGTAAGAGTTGCGAGAGCTAGGTCTGACTCTAAACCGGTTAAAAGTGGCATTCCCCAGGGCTCAATCCTAGGACCACTCCTGTTCAGCATATACTTCTCAGAGGTACAGGCAATCACAAGAGGACTATGGCTGACCAAGTTCGCAGACGACTACAAACTAGGGGCTATAATTGACTCTCCGGCTGTCACAGACATCCTCCAAAAGGGTCTCATTGAGACAGATACCTGGTGTCAAAACCATGGCCTCAAGCTAAATGCCAAAAAGTGCATAGTCATCCCCTTTGGAAAAAACAAAGTACCCACAAACTACCACATAGGTGGTAGGCCCCTAAATATGGAAGACGTAATAAGGGATCTGGGGACCCAATTAGATAGTAATCTCTCCTTTGATAATCACTTTGCCAAAGTGGTTAGAAAATCCTTCTGTGTGGCCCACCTAATCATGAAAGGGTTTGCATCCAGATCGAAAGAGGTCATTGGGTCCCTCTATGCATCACTCATCAGACCCATCATAGAGTACAATGCCCCATTTGGGATGTACCTTACAAGACCCCTGCAACAAGTGGAAAGACTACAGAAGTACCTCACCAAGAGGATCACTGGCCTCAAGCAGATGCCGTATGCAGCTCGACTGAAGAAACTCCAGCTGTACTCAGTTGCATACCAGCTACTCAGAGGTGATCTCTGCCTGACATACAAGGCCATGTCCAACCCAGAATTGATGGACATGCTCCACCTAAAGAAAACCATACCCCCTCAAGCCACACGCTCCAGGGATATAAACCTCACCACAACAATAAATAGGACATGCTGGAGGGATAGATTCATGTCCCAGAGACTTCCCATGCTCTGGAACAAGATTCCAATCTACATTAGGCAGAGCTGCTCACTAACCCTCTTCAAGAGAAACCTTGGCGAGTGGATGAGAAACAGAAAGTTTATCCCAGGGATCACTTTAATGGCTCTGCTGGACAGAGGCACAGGAAACTAATCTAAGGGGGCGGCGAAAGCCAACACATTCTGCCTAGGCTTATAAATGCCTTTAGGCAGATAGCCTAGTACCTACCTATGAACCTATGAACCTATTAAGTTGCTATCAATTTCGACTCCTAAAAGTTTGGTTTGTGGTGATGGTGAGATTATGGTTTTATTTACTGACACAATGTTGAAAGTGTTAGTGGGTGAGGCTGATTTATTGGGTTGGAAAATCATAAGTTTTTTTTTGGGGGGGGGGTTAAAATTAGTCTAGAGTTTGTAAGCCAGGTCTCTACTGCTAGAAAGGATTGCTGTGTTAAATGTTGAAGTTCTTGAATACAGGAAGCAGCATAGATCACTGTCGTATCATCTGCCTATTGGATGAGAGCTGCTTTTGGGGTTGCAATGTGGAGTTTATTTGTAAATATTGAGAAAAGTAGTGGGCCTAAGACTGAGCCTTGAGGAACACCTACAGTCACTGGTAAAAGGGGTGATAAAGTCTGTTTCCATGAAACTGCGTGCTGGCATCCAGTGAGGTAATCCTGGAATCAGGCAAGGGAAGACTGACAAATTTTGAGCTCACAGAGTACATTTAGAGATTTACTATGAGAAACCATATCAAAGGCTTTTGCTAGGTCAAGGAAGATGCAAGATACATAATTATTGTTGTTCCTATGATAGTTAACAGTATTGGTGAAAGACATTAGAGTGGTGGTTGTACTGCAAAATGATCGAAAGCTGTGTTGAGTATTGGTCAGAAGTTTGCTAGCATGCAAGTGGTCAATAACTTGCTTGTGGATGACCCTCTCTAGTGTTTTGGACAGTGGTGATAAAATTGGGACAGGTTGGCAGTTAGAGAGATCTGCTGAACAGCCACCTTTATGTAGAGGTATAATGTGTATGATTTTCCAAATGGGAGAGTCTTGTTGTTCTGCTATGGCTATATTTAATTGAACTTGATATTGGATAGGCTATTCCATCTGCTGTTAGTTTTAGGAAATCGACAGGTAAGTTGTCAGCAGTTAATCTGGTGGGGTTTAGCTTTTTAAGCAGTTTTTTGATAGTCTCTGTAGCTACAGGCTACAGGGAGAAGCTGGATTTACTATTGTAAGAGGCAGTGGTAGCTCTGATAGGTAAGGGGGTTTGATTGTTGGAAAGTGCTAAGATAGTTCCAGTAAATAATTATTAAATTGAGTAGCAATGTTGCCAGTATTAGTAGTGTGAGAGGGGGTGTACTGACTTTGCCTGGTAGAAGTATATTATTTATAGCTGTCCAAAATTTTTGGGGGTTATTGAGGTGCTTAGATTATATTTCTGAATAGTAATTTATTTTGTCTTGCTTAATTTGCTGGTTTGCTTTGTTTCTAAGTTCCTGGTAGGTTTGTAGTGTGGTGTGGGACTTTATTTTAGTCCAGTTTGCCCAAGCCTTGTCTCTAGATTTAAGTAGTGATTGTGTTTCTTTTTTTAACCATGGGACATAGTTTGATTTCACATGCATATTTCTGCTAGGGGCCTGAATGTTTAATATAGATAGGAAGGTAGATTTATAATCAATAGCTTCCTGAAGGCTCAGAAGTTTCAGTAGTGGTCAGTTACAGTGTTTGAATATATCTATGAGGTTGTTGGGGTTCATTTGTTTCCTATTACTTGTTTCTTTAAATGTAGTTTGTTTAGTTGGGTTATCTCATTTCCTAAGTAAATAGGTTGGGTAGTGGTCACTGCGACTGTCTGGAAGACAGCCAGAGTAAGATTAGAGAGCTGGTCAAATTGTTAATATCCAGTCTAGAGAGGAATGTTTGTTGGATGGCTTATTAATCCTAGTGGGTAACTGGATGTGTTGAGTGAATCTGTGCAGGTTGATGCAATTTTTGGGGTTTGGGGAGTTACAGTCTAACCAGTCTACATTGAAGTCTCCCATAACAATTGTTTTCTGAGGTAATATTGTACTGCTCCAGCGTAGTATATTTTCTAATATTTGGATGTTATCCCCTGGTGGCATATAGATACTTATTATGTATATATGTTTCTTGGGGTTAAGGTTTAATTTGTCAAATACTACCTCTGCATTGTTAAGATTTAGGGTTTTTTTCATCTAAAGTCTCTATAGAGAGGGAGATTTTAAAGAGCAGCGCCACATCTCCTCTTTTGCTAATTCTGTCTGTACATATATTACATCCTGGTGGAAGAATTTCATTGCTGGGGGTGGTAGGTTTTAGTCAGGTTTCGGTGAGTAGTACAATATCAGGGGAGTATAGGGAGAGGTTAGCATGCAGATCATTGATTTTTTTCAGAATAATCACACAAACGTTTATCAAATCATCCTATATGCAAACCGCTTCCTGCATATAAATGCTATATGATTTAGGATAAACTAGGTTTCCAGTATTGGAACCAACTAAATTCATTTTTTTAACTTTATTTAAACATCAGCTGTGCTGGAAGGATAGAATGATGAAAGAAAAAAGAATGAAAGGAGACGTGAGACAAAAATTCAAAAAGCTATTACATGGAAATAAATGGGTGGTAGAGGATACATGACTCAGAAATAACTAGTAATTAAATCATTACTGCTCCTTTTAAATGCATGCTGTTGTAAAGATGCATATGGATGTTTCATATACTGATGTATAGAAAAATATAATTCTCAAACAGTAGCAAGGCATTGAAGTTTTAGTTTGACTTTTTCTGTTCACTGTCACAAGTGGCCACAACATATTTTAGTTTAAGATATATGGGCTCACACTCAAGAGGAGAGTAATTAGGTATTATTATCACTGGATTTAACAAGAAGATATAGTCCTAGTTGTTTTAACAATTTTTGCAGATTAACAACACAATGTGCATATGTGTGTGTGTGTGTGTGTGTGTGTGTGTGTGTGTGTGTGTGTGTGTGTGTGTGTGTGTGTGTGTGTGTGTGAGATTATGTTAACTAAGGCTAAACACTACAAATGTCAAAACTGAGAATAATATTCTGCTATTCAGTCATCCCTGTCTGTAGCATTTCCCTTCCATATGAGTCTCATTTCATGAAACATTTGCTTGCTCATGTACCTTTGCATTTTTAAATGTACGTTGAACACTGTGAACTGTAATGTACTCACTGAAGCATCTGATGTTATAGCTGTGTCTAGCAAAAATACTATGTACACTAATACAGAACCTACCCTCTGTTCTTAGATAATTTGAATAGAAGTGGCCCCACTGTCTATCTGCAGTCCTACATATTGTTAAACTGTTGATTCCAAGTTATGTGACTGATGCTGATAAGTGTATCGTAAGGCAATGCAGAGTATCCCCGGCTTGAGCTTGTAACTGCAGATACTGTTTTTATGTAATTAGATAAACCCAAGCTGTGTTTCATGTGGTTAGCTGTTATTTTACTCGCACTCACTACAGAACACAGTAGATCTGCTTGGCTTGTGTACTTTAATTTGTCTTGTTGTTTCACCTGTAGGACATTCCATAGTTTAGTGTCTCCACCATTTTTACAATAGATTCATAACTGCGTAGTTAATGCATGAAACACACTGCCCCTTTCTCAGACTATTTCTCTTTTTTTATTTTAGACCCCTCAGCTACTTCCCTGCGGCTTCTTCTTAGACACTGAGAGCTGGGACTTCATTTTTACAACTGCCATGTGTCGGGTCCTGTGACTTGCTAACCTAATCAGTCATAACAGCTGGTAAATGTACGTGTCCAATGCAGTCACTAGTTTTGTAACTTACATTACATGCTAGACGCCATCCTAGTGGGACTGTCATTCACAGAAAGGGGTGCCAGCAGCTCAATAACACAGAATTAAACCTCTCAGTGTTACTATTATATTACATTGATCTTTAATCTGATCCAACATAATACCCTACCCAGTACAGCCCTGATAGACACTCTATCCACCTCCCATAGCGTCTCTGTTTTGAAACTCTCTATTTCCCTGGTGCTTTTGTACTTCTAGCTAATTTGTTTTACTTTGTTCTCCCATTCTGTTAGCAGCCCTGTTACATATTACTACGTATCTGTACCCTTGGATGCTATGGACAACTTCCAACTCCACTCATCCATTCTGGATAGAGTTTCTCCATAATTACCTTCTTTATCTGCTTATCCATCCTTAGGTATAACTGATTGTTTCCTTGGTCTCTTCATTGCAGTTTGTGGCTTGGTGCTCCATAGGTGAAAATGCAGTACTCCACCTTTGGAAAATTTCCTATATCACTCCACTACACAAAGGAGGCAATGTCATAGAACTAACCAATTACCAACCTATCGCCATAGTCTCCCTCCTCTCCAAAATCCTAGAAAAATGTGTACACGCACAAATCATGTCATTCTTAAACTCTCATAATCTACTGGCAAACACACAACATTAGTTTAGATCATCACACAGCACTACTACATCTCTCATTTCTTTCACACAGATAGTCAACAAACACAGAAACAATGGAAATTATGTCTCAGCCATATTCTTAGACCTTTCCAAGGCCTTTGACATGGTTAATCATGTTAAACTCATCGACACCCTCACAGAATTAAACCTAAGCCCATCTACTATCTCCTGGTTTAGAAATGACCTAACATGCAGACAGCATGCAGTCAAATGGCACCAAGAGCTCTCGCCACTACTACTAGTCTCAGTAGAAGTCCCATAGGGTTCCATTCTTGGACTAATGCTGTTTTCTATTTTTCACCAAAAACCTACATACTGCTACACTTCATGCTTCCATCATCCAATAGGCAGATGACTCTCCACTGATCTGTCCCCCCCCCCAGGTTCTCCTACAACAAACACAATATTCTTTTCTTGCTATAGACAGCTGGCTCTCTGAAGCACAATAAATATTAAATCCCAATAAGACCCAGCGTATTATCTTTCCACCAACACAACACACTCCTCATAACATTGCATTCAACATCTCCTCCACTAATAACACAGTCATATCTCCTGTCACACACCAAACTACTAGGCATTACTATTGACAGCAACATAAAATTCAGCTTACATATATCCATAGGTTCATAGGTTCATAGGTTCATAGGTTCATACTAGGCTATCTGCCCGAGGGCATTTACAAGCCTAGCCCATCGTTTTGTGGCTTACGCCACCCCTTTAGTATGGGGAACTATACCCATTATTTTGCTGTGCCTCTGTCGAGCAGTGACACTGAGGTAATCCCTGGGGTATATCTGCGATCTCCCATCCATTGGTCAAGATTTCTCTTGAACAAGGCCAGCAAGGTGCTCTGCCTCACATGTACCGGGATTTTGTTCCACAGCATAGGGAGTCTTTGGGTGATGAATCTATCCCTCCAGCACGTCCTATTAATAGCCGTGTCGAGGTTTAAGTCTCCGCCCTTGTGGCTCTGATGGATCTAGATTTTTGAGGTGAAGCATATTCATCAAATCTGGGTTTGACATGGCCTTGTATGTTAGGCAAAGGTCACCTCTGAGCAAGGTGCGACTGAATAGAGCTGGAGTTCTTTCAGTCGGGCAGCATAGGACAGGTTTTGAGACCCTTTATCCTTTTGGTGAGGAACTTTTGTGGCCTCTCCAGCTGCTGCAAGTGTCGGGTCAGATACATTCCGAATGGGGCATTGTACTCAATCATTGGTCTGATGAGTGATGAGTAAAGGGAGACAATGACCTCCCTTGATCTAGATGAGAATCCCTTCATGATAAGGTGGGCAATGTAGAAGGTCTTCCTAACTACTTTAGCTACATGGGTGTCGAATGACAGACTACTATCAACCTGGGTCCCCAGGTCCCTGATAACTTCTTCTGTGCTCAGTGGATTGCCACCTATTTGGTAGCTAGGGGTAACCTTGTTTTTCCCGAAGGGTATGACTATGCATTTTTGGCATTTAACTTTAGGCCGTGGCTCTGGCACCAGTTATCCGTTTCTGTGAGACCCTTCTGAAGGATATCTGTGTCAGATGTGTTTTCTACTATGGCACCCAGTTTGCAGTCATCTGCAAACTTTGTCAGCCATAACCCTCCTGTGTTTGCTTGTACTTCGGAAAAGTAGATGCCAAACAAGAGTGGGCTCAGGACTGAGCCCTGTGGGACACCACTTGTGACAGGCTTTGAGTCTGACATGGCGCCAGCAACTCTGACCCTGTGGGTTCTGTCACTCAGCCAGTTTGCAACCCATCTTGTGATGTATGGGTTAACATTTAAGCTGATGAGTTTTTCAATGATACCCGAGTGGGGTATTGTATCGAAGGCCTTAGCCAGATCGAGGTAGGCTGTATGGACTGCCTTTCCCTCATCAATGGCTTTGGTGACTGTTTGAAAAAGTCAACCAAGTTTAAAAGGCATGATCTGCCTTTGACAAAGCCAAACTGGGTTGGATCCAAAGTCTGCAAATTCCCTATGTCTTTATTTATGAGGTCCATTATGATCCTCTCCATGGCTTTGCAGATAAGGCTTGTCAAGCTAATGGGCCGGTAATTTCCAGGGTCTGTGGAGGCACCGCCTTTGTGAAGTGGGACCACAGTTGCAGTGCGCCACTCCCTGGGTACGTATCCAGAGGTAAGACTTTGATTAAACAGCTGTCCTAGCTGTGGGTTTAATTCCTCATTGAGTTTGTAGAGCACACAGCCGGGGACACCATCAGGTCCCATGGATGCTGTGTTTTTTGCTTTGGAGAGAGCAGTTCTCACTTGGGCGCTGGAGATGTTTGGGGGGCTGCACTCATTTGGTATAGATATCTCTCCTTTGGGGAGGGGAGAAGTTTGCACTGAACCTGTCAGCCAGTATGTTGGCAATGTCTGTAGGATCAGTAATCTTCACATCATTTTGAACTAGTTCTGAGCATATCTGGGAGTTTCCTCCTAGGTTTCTAACATAGCTAAAGAAGGCCTTATGATTGTCTTTTGAGTCTTTAGCTATTTTTCTCTCGAAATTTGCTTTGGATGATTTTATGAGAGCTCTTAGTTTTTTACTTATAGTGATCAAGGGCGTCTTACCTTTTAAGGATTTTGCTCTATCTTGTAGTTGCTTCCTCCTTTTGTTGTAGAGTTTGTTTATGGCTGGGGTCCACCAGACTGGACGCTTGCCTTTGGTACAAAGAGTCTTTGTTTTGCTTGGGATTGCCTTATCCATGCAGTCCTGCAGGTGCTGGTAGAAGGCATTTGTAAGTGATTCAGCGGCTTGAGTATTGTTTTCCGCCAGCTCGGGGGCCTGAAAGGAGACCACACTAGTCTTTAGAAGTGTGAAGTCGGCTTTTGAGAAGTTCTTTACTGTAGTCTTTTTTATTTCAGGTGGGGGTGGGATGAGGACCTCCAGCGAGATTAGTTTGTGATCTGATCTCACCAGTGAGGGGTATACTTCCGGTGTTGAACATTGTGCTCCCATGTTCGTGATGATGAGATCAAGTATGTTATCTCCTCTTGTGTTTGTTTTGCTTGGGATTGCCTTATCCATGCAGTCCTGCAGGTGCTGGTAGAAGGCATTTGTAAGTGATTCAGCGGCTTGAGTATTGTTTTCAGCCGGCTCGGGGGCCTGAAAGAGACCACACTAGTCTTTAGAAGTGTGAAGTCGGCTTTTAAGAAGTTCTTTACTGTGACTTCTCAAAAGCCGACTTCACACTTCTAAAGACTAGTGTGGTCTCCTTTCAGGCCCCCGAGCCGGCGGAAAACAATACTCAAGCCGCTGAATCACTTACAAATGCCTTCTACCAGCACCTGCAGGACTGCATGGATAAGGCAATCCCAAGCAAAACAAGTACATAAGAAACCTGCCATGCTATACAGGAACAAACCGTGCCTAACAGACTCCACCAGAGCCACTATTGCATGTACATATCTCATCTCTACTCTTTTATATGCCTTACCAATATTCACCAATCTCGAAAAATCCGACCTTTCCAAACTCTAAACACATTATAATAAAATTGCCAAATTTGCTACCAATACCCCTCACAGAACACACCACTGCACTCCCCTTAAAATACTGGACTGGCTGGAACTTCCGAACCTTATTCTTTATAATCAGCTTACACTAACCCACAAACTAATTTACTACACTGAGAAATCCCCTGCTCTACAAAACCTGCTTTACCCAAACGCCTTAGCTAGAGTCCTGCAATCCAATCAAAAACACCTATTGGACGTGACCAAAGCCAATAATTCGGCAGGTATTTCCCTCTATAGCAACACTGTTGCCAAGCAGTGGAACAACCTTCCCCCAACATCACAGCCACAATTTCCACTGCCTCCTTCAAAAAAGCCTTAAAATACCACCTACAGCAATCTTGGCTCTGTAACTGTGACAACCCTGATAAAGTTCTTCTATCTACTTCTGCTCTATTAACACCACCCCCTCTCACAATAATCTGCCTCTTCTTCTAAAGTACCTCTTCCCCCTCTCTCTTACTTTAGCTCCCCCCTGCCTCTCACTTACCTACACTAACACGATATTCATAGCCTAAAACTCACCTCAACAATGTTGCTCTGCTATTCTTAAAACCCTGATTAGTCATTATACTACCTACTTCTCCCTACTGACTCCCTCTCTCAGCTTATTAGTTCCCCACTAACATTCTTCTTCCTTCTCCACTCTTCTTTCATCTACCCCTGCCCTCACATTATACTTCTTCGTACAGTCTCTTCATCTTTGAATTTCTGTAACCAGTATAGCACACCAAATATGTGGTTATTCATGATTTTAAAACTTATGCAAACTTCAATAGGTCAAAAATAAAATACTGTATGTACATTTAGCCAGCTCTCTCACTGTTAAAAACTACGCATGTATGTATGTATGTATGTATGAATGTATGATGCTACATATCCCAAAGTGCATTATGTTAACAGAAATGACTGATACTATACTTGCCGTGTGTACTGGAGATTTTCTCCCTGGGCCTCCGCTGAAAAAGAACCTGTGTCCAGTCAGACTTTCCAGGTAAACAAATGTAAAATAAAATGGATAAATAAATGACTGCTTGTTTTACCTGCACAAAAGGCTGTGCATGCCATGCATATTATTAAATATATATTTACCATGACACATGTTGTTAAATAAGGTATAACACTGAACCAAATGGGCAGTATTCAGGTTAGGCCCAGGTTGGCACAATAAGAAACAAAAATAAACATAATAGGAATATACAATGGTATAGTTTGGGAGAAACATTATCTAAAAATTAGTCACAGTTAGGTATTACCATATTAAGTAGTTTCCAAGATAAAGTGAAAATATTGGTTAAAGCACATAAAATAGAATTGGAAAAAACATAATATTTAAAATGTCTTAACAATAGAAAAAAGGGGTGCAGAAAAGAGTAAATTGTACAAGGGAGGATGATACGAACAAAGCAATAGTTTGATGAGTAGAAACTAGGTGGGAGTGGAGATGGAGAAGAAGAAACATTCCATCACAGTATACTGAGGTTATCCTGTCAGCGGGGTGTGAAGTGAGTATAGAAATACTTATTTAGAAAACTGACCTCAATAAAATGGTTGAATGGTGTTCTAATTAAACATACTATTTACTCTAATTCTAAGGCAATCATTATGTTAACGTTGTTTTACATT
This sequence comes from Protopterus annectens, assembly GCF_019279795.1. Lineage (NCBI taxonomy): Eukaryota > Metazoa > Chordata > Ceratodontiformes > Protopteridae > Protopterus > Protopterus annectens. The sequence continues at coordinate 55,936,185 of NC_056736.1, forward strand.
GCATTTCCATTTAAAGGAGAAAATGGTCTACTTGTAATAACTCGACTCATTCAAAATGGACAGAACAGAGTTCTTCTGGTAATATTAGCAATCTCTTCAATTCAACTTTTATAAATCACAGTATAATGTGGTCCCAATATATTCAAGTCAAAGTATAATATAGCCTGGGTATTCTGTTCATAATTGTAAATAATGTTGTTAATGCTGAATTCCCCACTCACACCATTATTCTGACTTGAAAAAGGCTTATCCACAGTTTGTGTATATGATAATATTTGATCTTTGTTTCAATGTTGGGAGAGGAGCCATCTTACTAAGTTCTGTGCAACATATATTGATGAGAATGGTAGCAGCAGATATATAAAAACTGAAATACATGCTACCAGCTAAGTAGTTATTATGTGATATGACTACAGCTAGAATAATTAAGTCAGCATTATGTTGTAAACAAGCTGATGAAATGTAGTGTATTTCTACAAGGATAGGAAGGTCAAGTCCAACTACTCTACTGCAATATAATTGCCCTTCTTGTCAAGAGTCCTCTGGTATGTATGCATACAATTAGACATAAGCAAAAAGTGGAAATTCTGTGCATTTCAGCTGATAGGAAACAATATCTCCTCACACATATAAAGAACCATGAAAACTGTTATCTCCTGTGGATCTACTAAGTCAAACGTTTTCAATAACAGTTACACGACTGATGTTCAACAGGAAACAGCTAATAGAAATCAGTTTACAAACAATCTATGAGAATGTTCTCAAACACCATGTTTTGCTGCAGTCCTCTGTGATTTGCCTGAAAAAAACAAATTTTATGATGAATGGGCCAAACATATGAGGCAAAAATATTCTGTGAAAATCCGGACAGTTGACAATCATAGAAGGTGAGTGCAAACATAGGGAACTGAGTAACACAGCCTTTCTGATAGTGCTCTCAAAATGTTTTATGGCTTTGAAAACTGAGAAAACACAACTTTTTTATTTTTTGTGATAGTAGTACAGAGAGCAGATAAAGCTATATGCACTAGAAAATGTTATGATTAGGTCTCAATCATAACCATTAATTATGCGTTTGAGATAAGGATGCCAATATTCATTTATCGAGCTTTGCTCTTAAGATGAATTTCTTGGCATTCATGTCTCAAACACATAATAAGCTGGGTGTGACTGGTGACTCGATCTTAATCCTCCATATATTGGTGATATTACTCTGCAAGAGAAATGGTATAAGAAAAACAGATAACCCAGGTGAAGGCTGAACAGACCTGCCACAGCAGTCTCAGTACAACAGATTTGACATGTCTGCAAACCACAGCCATGTTATCAAAGGTCATTGGATGGGGCAGACGCACATGGGACAGAATGAGAAGAGGCCCAGCACCTGCAGCATACATCTGCAGTTCTCAACTCGCCTGCTAATTATGGTTACCACTAAAATACTGATGTGCATTGTTGCAGCGCACAACAATTCTTGCGGTGCTGTTATATGCAGAGTGGAACAAAGGCATGTATACAGAAGTATGGATAATTACTGAACTTTCTAAGAAGTGCCTGTTTAGTTCTAAGCAATTTGGACTTGATATATGTATGTAACAGGTTATAAAAGGTAAGGGTGGTGATCAAGGTAGTTTTGTTGTCTAAGTGTACCAGGAAACTGCCCGACTGTAATTATTCGTGGAATGTACAAACAAGCTGCACACCAGGTCTTGTCTTCCCTATCATACTGTCCCAGTCAAAACACTTTATTTCCAGACACTGAAATATCCTGACTGCTATTTGTTATCTCCTTTTTATTTTCCAACCCCCCCCTTCTCTAGGTGTCAGGTAGCTAACTTCCACCATTGCCCCACTATCCAGGAACACCTATGAGTTTCGAATGACTGCTGGGTAGTTATGGCCTATGCTGTGCTCCTAATGGATACATTGTTTCATGCATGGAAAAACAGAGGTCCATCCCCTAAATCAAAAGTTCTGAGAATTAAAATGCTATCCAGACTGCTGAAAATCTGGAAATGAAGCCATTGTGGAGGTTCTACGCAGTTGCCATAGCTTGCTATAACTCAGGACATGCATGTTGTGTGTGGTACTATTTTCAGTAGCTAAACACAAATACAGTAGCCTACATCTCCTAGTGTAGTCTCACTAAAGGAATTTCTAGCACACTTGTTGGACTTGTTTCTCCTACCAAGTACATTATTGATTGCAAAATACCACTATCAGTGGTACAGTATCACAACTTATTTACCTTGATGGCTGTCTTGTTCCTCACTGCTGCAATTAGATAGATCATAGTTGTCATCCTCATACCACAGGGCTTTTATAATCTTATGATAGGTTCAGAAAGAGGAAGATGCATTTTTTTAGAAGAGGGCTTTAAACAGTTGACCTTGTATAGTCAGTGAGAGGAAGTCTTTGCATAGCTTTAGTTCAGTAATTTAAGTATGTTGACACCTTTAAACAGGTCTAATATTGTGAAGAAAATCATTAAGTTGTATAGGTATATATTAGGCTAATGACTACCAGGGGCTTTATAGGCCTAGGGCCGGATTCATGAAAGCTTGCACGGAGTTGTAGAGTAGTGTAAGATGTCAAACAGGCAATATGTCCGCTGTGTGATCCAGGAACAGCCGGCAGGGGTGTGCACAAGAGCTGCTAAAGCTACTCCTGCATGGACAGCGTCATGGTATGCCAATTACCTCATTTGCTGCTGAAAGCTATGCAAATGAGGTAAATTTGCAATCCAGGAAACACTAACCTGTCTGTGGAAGATTAGTGTTATCTGCAGAAATGTACTCCGTTGGTAACGGAGTACCGTTCTGCAAATAGCTAAATGGAGCTATGACAGCTCAAATAAAGGATGCATACAGTTGAGGAAGCATGCCAATGGCCAAATATAATGCCATTGGCATTTATAAATGTTTAAAATTATTAAAATCTAACTTTTTTCCCCCGATCTCCAATGTTTAAGCAGAGCACAGCACCGCACAAACATGCGGTGCTTTAAAAAAACAAGAAAATAATTTAAAAATAGCCAAAAATAAGCATTTTCACTAAAACACTTATCCTGCCATGCAGGTGAATGGCAGGCTGAAGACAACATGGCCACTGAGTAGTGGTTGCTAAGGGGGGGAAGCTCAGTGTGAGAGATGTAACCACGCATTAGTAGGCAATCCTATGCAAATGAGGATAAGGATAGTGAATCCCAATTTTCCCCAGCATGTGAGCCATGTCCAAAGAGTGTAAGTGTAGGAGTAGGTGAGTAGTAGAGTAGAATATAGGTGACATCATGAGGGGGTATGTCAGAAAGGCTGTAAGCTAATTGGAGCACAGTGGCTTGTGTTTGCCCTGAGTTGCTCAGGATTGCAAGAGGTGTGCCTACACTTGTCCTATTTGAAAACCTAAAACCAAAGGTGCACACTGTTAAAAGATCAGAAATTTCTTGCAAACATGCACACAGCGTGTGTTCTTTTGTGCGTGTGTGTGCGAGCGTGTGCGTGTTTGCGTGGCGCTGCCCCGAGCGGAAACAGAAAGGGAAAAGGAAGGAAAAGAAGTAGTAGGAAGTTAACCAAGGAGAACTAGCAGAGCTGCCGGGTGAAATATATCAGAATCAGCCAATTACATAGGCAGTAGACTAGCCCAGCCCCACCCAGTACTTTAAACTCTGCAAACAGCAGTCTACCCTGTTTTTTTCCCAAGAACTCTGCAACACTGCAGTATACAAAGAGGGAAAGCTTAAAAAGCTTAAGTCAGACAAAATGTTAGGGGCTGCTCTTGCTATCATAAACCAACATGTGCAAGGTGCTGAGGGTGGTGATGCTGTGAATGCTGCTGAGCAACCCACAGTGAGGAGATGGAGAAGAGTGTACAGACCCAGGGTAACCTATCAGGGGCTACATGAGCTGGAGATAGTGGAGCACTATAGGGTGGACAGAGACCTCCTGCAGCAAATTGTTGAGCTGTGCTGGCCACGCCTCACACACAGAACTAACAGAGGGGAACCCATCCCAGTGGATACCAAGGTATGTGTTAGCATAAGAATACTAGCTACAGGTTTGAAAAATAAACAAATAACCAGTGCCATGCTGTTTGAAAATCAATTCATTACTATTTTTTTCTTTGCAATCTAATACCTAGGAATTTCAGCAGAGGCCATCTACAGATACCTCAGAGCTAATTCAGCGGGAAGATCTTTTTCCTATAATGGGCGTGGATTGGTTGAATGTTGAGCTGGCACCTCAGCGATTGTGAAAGTCTACTGCCAATCATTAGTGCACCGGAGTTCCACTGTGGTGACCCCTCACCGGGAAAAGACGAAAGACAAACAAAAAGTCTGAGATTAAACTGAAAAAAATTATTCTGACAGGATGCTTGAAGCACTGTATACCACCAGTTGATGCTTTTTGAGAGGCAGAGTAACAGCTATACAGAATATAATGGATCTATGTTCACAAATCGAAAAAACATTACAACAAACAGTTACTAATCAAACATTAAACAGTGAAAGTTTAAAATTCTGAAAAAGCTTAAGAATGAAAAATAATTCATCAAATAGCCTAGTTGGCCAACATTGCAAACATAACCAACCAAGGTGGGGGCTGTGCCCCTCTCACCCCCCCCCCAACTATATATACCAACTCTAACATTGCAATACAGTGAGGAAAAGGGCAAATTTTAAAAAGTTCCCTTTACTTACCTTATACATCGCTGTACTTCCTGGTTGTTTGGCAACTATGGCCATTCGATGAATTATTTTTTTACTGTTAAGCATGTTAAGGACATTAAACAGTCACTGTTTAATGTTTGATTAGTAGCCATTCACTGTAATGTTTTTTCGATGCAAGAACATCAACCTGAATGTCATAAATCCAGTTATAACGCTAACTGATTCAATAATTCAGTAAAAATATGGGCTCAAAAGAATATTTTAATTCTAGATAAATGGTCAATATAATACAGTAGGTAAAGGAAAAAAACAGCATTTCAGCCAATGCACTGAAGTCCTTCTATACTAGTAGCGATTTGGTCAGACTAACTGCCAGTCTTGAACTAGTATCTGTGATATTGATACAGATTACTGACTGCTACTATTTAGTAAATGAAATTAGACCTATTGTTTATAAAATCCATCCTATCTAGAACAATCAACTTGCAGGTCCTGCCTTTCACCAAGAGGGTTCCAGATAAATAGTGCTTACCTTTAGAGAAGAGCATGAGTCTTAATCAAATCACTGAAACCATTCACCAGTGAAGAAGAAACTGTTAAAATGACCAACCCACCCAATTAAGTTCATGCTCTTATGAATGTAGAAACTAGTTAATGCCACTTAAAGTACTGGATATGATTCCGATTTTCTTTGCAGACATTTTGTAAAATATTGAATTTTGATATACTAAATTAGATTTTACTGAATAAAACTTGTTGAATGCCAGATTATTAAAAATGGGTTTAGTTAGTAAGTCAGTGATCAAACCAGTTTTTAGATTATAAAAAAGCACTTTCTCCTCTTTCAGCAAATTTAAATTCAGTGAAAAATAAATACTTTACAAATGTATTTTCCATTTGCTATCAACATTGTTCTAATCTGTTCCACAAAGTTTGAGATTGAGGAGGTGTACTTAAGAATGCATTCCAGGTGATATGTGTTTACGTTCATTCAAATATCTTGTAACTCAACTCAGCAAGGTGCTAAATGCATTGTCTGCTACCTGTAAAAGATGACAATGTCCCAAACAGCACAATATTTCATTTCTGCTAGCAGGATCTCAACTAAAGGAAGATTGTTTAATGAAACACTTAGCATCTGCACAGAGGTATTTTTGAAGACTATAAGTGTGTTATTACAGGAACATCTTAAGAAACATGTTATGAGTACGGCCTCCTATGTCAGGGACAGCCAGGACTTTTTGAACAAAATAAAGGGTAAAGTTTGGAATATGAACATGTTTTGGCTCTGTTTGGATGCCAAAAGTCTATATACTAATATTAAGCATGAAATAGGGATTCAGGCCTTGTTCCATTTTTTGGGGGACTCTCCTATGTCTCATTTCCTGATAGATTTAGTTATGTTCTGTTTAAAAAATATTTTTTTATGTTCAATGGTGACATTTTCCAGCAGTTGCATGGCACTGCCATGTGGGGGGAGTGGGGTTCGCCCCCATATATGCCAATTTAGTCATGGCTAAACTTGAAGATGACTTTATTTATAGACATGAATTCTTTAGATCAAAAGTTATTTTATATTTTAGATTTATTGATGATCTTTTTTTTATGTCAAGGAAGCCAGACAGAGGCCTTTGGGTTTGTTAATGACTTACAAGCTAATACTATGGGCTTAAGCTTTGATGGTATACAGCTTGGCCCACAAGTGATTTTTTTTGAATATAAGCCTAGATGGATTTACTACTAGTCTCCATAGGAAATTTGAACATAGAAATGTATTTTTATATGGGAAAAGTTGTTACCCCAAACATTTGGTCAAGGTACTGCCCTACAATGAATTCTTACGAATTCATAGGCTATGTAGCCTTGATATGAGCTTTGATTTAGAGATAGTGGAAGCAGAAAAAATGTTTATTATTAGAGGCTATGATGTCCAGCTGATCACGGAAGCTAAACAAAACATTATGGACATGAGGTATTCTGTTAACTCTCAGGGAGATTCTCATTAGGTCTGTGCTAGTGGAAAATATAATGTTTGTATTGGTGGAAATAAATCTACCAATACAGTTGTGAACAACAGAGAGCAGAAAACAGTTTTCTTAGCGACAACTTATAATGTTATAACTGAGGAAATAGTTAAAAAGGCACACAGCTTATGGCCTATGCTCCTAAGGAATAACATTTTGAACTCTACACTACCTGATTTTGTGAGTATTGCATATAAAAGAGCTAAAACAATAAGTGAGAAGGTCAATGAAAAACCAATCAGTAAAAACAAAATGAAAACTCCAGCAAAGCTAGAACTTTCACTGAGTGACCTCCCAAACCTGTTGTATCAGAAGCACATGGGATATATGCAAATGACCCTTATGAACATCAGGTGTTTCAGCTAATTGGCGATTCTGAAGGCCCATCACTTGCCTCTGATACAAGAGGCTTGGGAGGTCACTCAGTTGAAGTTCTAGCTTTGCTGGAGTTTTCATTTTGTTTTTACTGATTGTTTTTTCAGTGACCTTCTCACTTATTGTTTTAATTTGTTGTTTGGGATGTTTTTGCAATGACCCTAATGATAATGGACATCAGCTAGGTATAACAGCCCTGTGTTTCTTATGCTTTGTCAAACACTTTGCTTGTGCTGTGCTGATGAGGTCATAACAAGGCTGAAATATGCATATCCACAGCTAGTGGGGTTTGGCTTTATCTGCCTGAAGTTGTCCATTAAAATGACAAAACAAGTCATGAACATTCGGAATTGCCAATTAGCTGAAACACCTTTGCATATATCCTATGTGCCTCTGATACAAGGGGTTTGGGAGGTCACTCAGTGGAAGTTCTAGCTTTGCTGGAGTTTTCATTTTGCTTTTACTGATTGTTTTTTCAGTGACCTTCTCCCTTATTGGTTTAATTTGTTGTTTGGGATATTTTTGCAGAGACCCTAATGATAATGGACATCAGCTGGGTATAACAGCCCTGTGTTTCTTATGCTTTGTCAAACACTCTGCTTGTGCTATGCTGACGAGGTCATAACAATGCCAAAATATGCATATCCACAGCCAGTGGGGTTTGGCTTTATTGGCCTGAAGTTGTCCATTGAAATGATTAAACAAGTCATGGGCATTCAGAATCGCCTATTAGCTGAAACAGCTGATGTTCATAAGGGTCATTTGCATATATCCCATGTACCTCTGATACAAGAGGTTTGGGAGGTCACTCAGTGGAAATTCTAGCTTTGCTGGAGTTTTCATTTTGTTTTTACATATAAAAGAGCTAGGAATGTGTCTGATATTCTGGTACATAACCAGTTTTGTTTACCATATGTTAATGTCAGTCAGAGCATAAGCATAAATAAAGGCACTGCTCCATGTGATGGCTGTTCCATCTGTCAATATGTAGTAAGCTCTTTTCCCTATATTAATGGCATCAAGTTTACAGCTAGGCAGGAATACAGTTGTAACATGGAGGGGTTAGTATATGTGTTGAGATGTGGATGAAAGAAGTTTTACATAGGGGAAACTTATAGGAGTTTTAGGGTCCTGTTGCAGGAGCATATTAGGGACATAAAAAATAAAAAAATAAAGTCCTCTTGGGAGTCATTTTTTGATAGCACACAACACTAACCCTGATTTTCTTAGGGGTTGTGTCTTGGAAAAATTGCAAGTTGGCATAGGTGAATGTGTGTCTTTAAAAAAACAAACTCTTAACAAAAAGAAACCCTGCTGATTTTAAAGTATGGTACTTTGGAGCCTCAGGGACTCAACAAAGAATGTAATTGGAAGTATGTGATTTGAATTGTATGCTTAATTGATTAATCATTTTGTGCAATATCCTGTATACAAGCAAACATTATTTTGTAGTGTTTTTACTCTTGGAAGGCTGTGGAAGCCGAGGCGCTAAGTGTTTCATTAAATTTGCTTACTTCTTGGATTGATGGTCTTGGTGGTATGTTATCATTTTATTTATTTATTTATTTTTTAAGTTGTATTTGCTAAAGTAAGATTATTACCTGTCAAGCAACAGGCCGTATCATGCAGAGATGTTCAGAATTTAAGTTTAAAAACGATGACATGTCATTGAATCATAAAGTAGAAATGGTGGGCTTAAGACAAAAAATTCTTCCTTTAGTTATCTTTGGCAGTGGTGGCTGGTGACATCAAATTAAAGGGGGGCAGCTGAATGGGTGGGGCCAATGGCAAAAGGTGCTACCAACTAGAAAGGGGTGAAGCTATGCTCAAAACCACAACAACTGGAACTTTAATTAAATACGCTGCCCTGGGTGCCAAACTGTCATTACAAGAGTCCAATCAAGACAAAATGAAGTGTAGAAGAAAAAAATATTTCAATGCATTGGCTACATGGCAGCTTACTTAATATCTAGATGGAAATGCAAAGGTTGTGAGGCATGAAAAAATAAATTACTTTTTAAATAAATTACTTGAATGCCAGTCAAAATCAAGTATAAAAAAAACAAGCAGCACTCAACTCAAACCACTTCTCCTTGTACTTCAGTTCTAATTATAATTTATATTCAGCTTTATAAAATTACCAAGTAACATGTTGAAAGTAGCAATCTCTGTGATAACCCCACTTGTAAAATTTTTTCTTATCCAAAAAAGACCTGCTGCCTGACAACAACTATCTACTTGTTTCATGGGGAAGACATGATCAAAGTAAAAAAATGAACAAGAAACAAGCTCAAGATAAATTGCTTAAAGGATTACTGCATGTTATGGACCACATATGATAGATTGGCAGTTTAGTTTATGGGTAAAGCCTGCAAAGATGACTGCAAGTCTCCAACAAATGTAATGAGCTTTTGAAAATACTGTAATCCTGTCCTTTATTACAAATACTGTCATACGTATTTCAATACCTAAGGTTTATGCATTATTTAGTTATGTAAATATTCTCTACATGGCAACAACAAAAAGGCTTTCAATGTTGGTAATTATTTAACAGTATGCTTATTAAAGCTTACTTTCATCTTACAATCTCCTACAAGCTTACCTGATGGTCATTAAAGCATTGCTACTTAAACACAGAGCAACAGGGCACTGCAACTGCATGCATTTTCTAAATAATAATAAGCATAAATCAACAGTATAAAAATATGACAGAAAACCAGAACATTCGGCAAAATCAAGGACAGATGAAAAGCCACTCTCATAATTGTGTCTACCTTGGATGGGGGAATACTCTCCATGCTTACACTGCATAACTGCTCCTTGCCTTGCTTGGACACATCCAGAGTCACTACATGGGGGAGTGGGGTGCAACAAGTATGTCACAATTTGAAATGTCTCTGGCTAACGGTGATGGTTCTGACACTCATACCTCCCAACCTCAGAACAAGAAATCTGGACAAAGCCATACATAGAAGTGGGACACAGGACCAAAAAGGATAATTTTTAAATATTGCTCTTATAAACTTAGAAAGATAATAGAATAGTAGTAGGTCTTGCATTAGTATGAATTTTCTGAAGGGTATGAAATCTGAAACTCAAATATCTGTCATTATTTTCTAACTTCAGTTTTTAATGATTTGCCACTAATTTGCCAGAAAACCACAATTTTATGAAAAACGGACCAAACATGTGATGCAAAAATATAAAATTGCCACACAATACAGCTGGTAACCTGTCAAAGAAGGGACACCTTTTTAATATTTGTCCTGTTAACTTGAGCAGCTGACAAAATAAGACAATCTACATGTATTTCTGAAATAAAAGTAATCTATAACTCTGATCATTACAGTTATTTATAAATGTAAACCCTCCACATTTTCTTCAAAAACTGACATTTTGTGAAGGGATTATTAGGGGGAGAGCAAAATTTTGAGCCAAAATTGGGGACAGTTGAGAGGTGTGGATATTTCTAATTCTATAAAGCAATTTATTTGCATGTACCTTTCAACCTCTTAATTGCAAGAAATCTGGACAAGGCCAATTATATTTGGGGAACATACAAACAGTACTAAAAATTGCTCTTGTATAAACTTGACACTTGATTGAATAACAGGTCTTGCTTTAGCATGCATTTTTCTGATGGTTATGATGTCTGAAACTCAATGTCTGTCAATATTTAGTGACTTAATTCCAAAATGATTTGCCAGAAACCCACAAACATTATGAGGAACAAACCAAAAATAAGAAGCAAAAATCTATTAATTCTGCAAAAATCTGGGCAGTTGAAAGGTATAGTTCAGCCAGGGCTGTCTTTGAGTTTGCTGCCCTTCCCCCCTCACAAAATCATGGTCGAATGGAACTCCCCCCCTGCAGGCATTCCAATGTGCCATTCCTTGGTTACTTCACCCCATTTACCATAAACACTGTAATTTGCATACTGCTTTACATCTGTGATGATATGAATTTCATTTGAAAGCTTTATTTTGCATTTTACAGCACAAACACTAATAGATATCTGCTAAAGAAAGCAATGCAGTCTCACAATGAAAACAGACTTAGCATTAAAACTTCTCTGCCCTTGAAACTCACATTAATTGAAACAGCATTGAAACCCACATTCAAAGAAAATGTATTTTGCCAGTGGCAGATAAAGATTAACTTTGGGCTGTTTTCAAATCGTAGGCCCCTTGCACATGAAATATACACGTGCTCTTTGATACATCTTCTTGATTGTATTAAATTATATCCCTTGTACAATACAGTACAGTTGTTAGAGGGTGTTTTAAATTTATTGTTTTGAACATTTTTCCAGTAAACAATGAAACAAAATGCATGCACTAATAATGACAAAACTGCCCAATTCAGAACATTTCCATCATAAAAGTCTACTCAAACTTCTACAGTCTGCCAGTATCAGTAAATAAGCACAATTTCTGAAGAAGTAAAAGTCATCAAAATAATTGCACATTAAAGAGATCTGTAACTAAAGAAGAGGTTGCTGCTAACAAACAACTATATATTTCATTGTTTTGTCTACAAATAAAGTGTCTGTTGCCCTTGAGGAATAAATTGCTAGTAATATTGCAATAGGGAATGGATGGCAAACTGATAACAGGTTCATAGTTGCTAGGTATCTTTGCCAAAATGGACTGCAGCATCCACCCCCTTTACAACACAGTACAGTATCAGCAATGCATCTACCTACTGTGGGTGTAGTACTCACAGCCTTCTGCATCAAAAGCAAGTACACTACCTGTTGTGCTATTAACAATGCAAGCAGACTCACCATAAACAGCTCTCAGCTCCTTGTAAAATCTACTCAACATTCAACAATATCTCTGAAATTTGCAGCACAATAAATCTGGAAAAAGCCAAAATGTATTGGGGGGAACAAAAGCCCCAAAACCAGGGACACATTTTAAACATTGCTTGTATAATGTTGGAAAGTTGCTAAAATAAAATGCTGTGTTACCACCATACATTTCACTGCCAAGTCTTGAACCAGGACCCTGTGCAAAACAGTCAGAGCAACATACCACTATGTCAAATTAGCTGGTTTGTGAAAGAGAGGAATACTGAAACTTAAATGGCTACCATTTAGTGAATTCAGTTCTCACCATAGCTGTCAACCTCTTAGCATAAAAACACTTGAATAAAGCCGATAATGGGGGAATACAGCCTCCGAACATATTCAATGAATTCAGTTCTCACCATAGTTCTCAACCTTAGCACAAAAAAACCTGGACAAAGCCAGTAATGTGGGAATACAGTCCCAAAAATAATGACAATTTTCAAATATCCATCTTATAAACTTAGAAAATTGCTAGAATAAAATGTTTGTGTTACGATCTACTTTCTGAAGAATATGAAGTCTGAAATTCAAATGCCTATCATTTTTATTTATTTAATATGTGTTAACCAGGAAAGTCTAACTTGGAACAAAAGTTAATTTTCAGAAGAGGCCCAGGGAGAAACACTCCAGACACATGTCTTTGTAATATGGGAGGACACCAGAGCAAACCCACACAAACACAAGGAGGACATGCAAACTCCCCACAGAAGGCACCCCAGCCAAGAATCAAACCAGAAAACCTGTATCTGTCAGGCAACAATGTTATCACTGCACCACTACACTACTAACTGTATAAGGGAAAAAAATACAAAAAACACATATTTTTATTTTTTTAACATTTGTTAACCAGGAAAGTCTAATTTGGAAAAAAGGCCAATTTCCAGCAGAGACCCAGGGAGAAACACTCCAGACAGATGTCTTTGTCAGATGGGAGAACACCAGAGCAAACCCACACAAACACAGGAAGGGCATGCAGACTCCACACAGAAGGCCAAGAATCAAACCAAAGAACCTGTAGCTGTCAGGCAACAGTGCTACCACTGCACCACTGCACTACTAACTGTGTAAAGAAAAAACATACAGAAACCACATATTTTATGAGGAACAGATATGAGGCAAAAATCTGCAAGTGTTTTACAAATGGTGGTGGGTAGGGAATTCAAGTTCTTGCCACCTGCACCCAAGGCACAGGGTTCAAGCTCACCACCATGTATCCTGAGTCCTCTCTAGCCACCAGTATACAGCAACTGGGTCATTTTACACAAATTCTACCTGATGTCAGTAGTGTGTTTATCCTCAGTCCGTTGAAGTTCTTCTGCAGTAGCAGTTTCCTGAGTCCTGTGCAAGCTAATGCCTGTTTTCCTTGTGAGAGTAAGCTCCAGCCTGCAGGCGATGCAGTCCGGAGTTCTTCCATTCTATGTAGTCATTGCCATATAGACTTCTGGGCATCTGCAGGGCAGAGATGCCTGCCCCCCTATCTGGACTGCAGACACAGCAGTCTAGAGTTCTGTTGAGTTACAGGAACTCCAAGCACGCATGTGCGGAGTTCCGGGACTCACAATTTTTTTTTGTTGTTTTTTCTTCTACAGTTCTGGGACTTGTAATTTCTTTTTGTTTTTGTTTTTCTTTTCTTTTTACAGCTGGGGGGGGCTGCAGTCCTGCAGTCCTATAGCCCAAGCTGCCCTGATCTTTGGTGGTAGAGAAGTCTCTTGTCTAACTAACCTGTAATTTTGGAGAATGTATAATAATCTGTCAATTTCTCAGTTATTATAAAGAATACAATCTTAAAAGAGTACTTCTCCCAGGCATTTGTATATATGTAGTGCCTTGAAAATGTTCGAACTGAAATGCGATTTCTTCCTTAGAATTACATTTTACAGGATTTCTGTAATATTGTCTGAGCTATTCCACCTTTCTGCACCATGAACATAGCTCTCAGACATTTACCTCCAGAAATAGGGAGAAAAGCAATGATAATTAGAGAAAAAGCCCTCAGATCATAGGCACTTTCTAAATCTTAGTACTACTAACTTAGAATGCTTAGAGAAAGGAATATGTATGTTAGTTAGATTTTCTGAGAAGGTCTGTAACTGTAATGGTTACCATTACTTACTGCCTATATTTACATTTCTTTAAAAGAAATATAATTTTAGGTGGGGTGGAACAACATTTTTATCCAAAATTAGGGACAGCCTGAAATATCAGTGACAGTTAAGAGCTGTAACCAGGAAACAGTTGTATTTTTGATCTGAGCTCACTATTAAAACAAGCCTTGGCATTGGGAAATGATTAGCATGATGTGGGAGCCTTATCTCAGAAGATTTCCATGTCATACTAAGCCTTTTAAGTTCTTAGACCACTCTACAACTTAAGTTTTACCCTTATAGGGGTCATGGCATCAAGAGTGCTCTCATAGGTGGAGCCATATGCCGATGATGCAGTCTGTGGGAGTGGTTAATGCTATTTAAGCATAGTGTTCTTACCTAGAAATATCCATGGCTCCCTGTTTTAGAGAATCACTTGGCAGAGTAATAATTTTACTGTGTGAGGAAAAAGTAAATTCTGTCAAAAGCCAGCGGTCACTCGTATACTCTTATGGAATTACCTATAGTACAGTTTGCCCATTGAAACTGTCGGGGGGTATCAGTGTATGTAGGTATGTGAACTTGTGTGTGTGCATGCATGTAGGGGTATGAATATGTCTGCATAAATGTGTGTTTATGCATGTGCGAGTGTGTGTGTGTGTGTGTGTGTGTGTGTGTGTGTGTGTGTGTGTGTGCACGTGCATGCATGTGTGTGTGTGTGTGTGTGTGTGTGTGTGTGTGTGTGTGCGTGTGTGTGTGTGTATGTATGCATATTGATGTTTGAAGGAGTGTGTGTGTGTAGGTTTGTGTAGAAAGTGCCTTTCATAATGCATTGCATGAGTTGCTACGGAAAACACTAGTATGGTCAGATCTGACAGTACAGTGTGTATATATCTACAGGCAGGAGGGTGGCCTAATGGTTAAGGTGTTTGCCTTACAAACACAAGGTACAGGGTTTGAATCTCACAGGGGATAATTGGCTAGGCTTAAAATGGCTTGCAAGGGCAGTTAGCCTAGTATTAATCTGTGAATCTATGAGAGAAACTCATTTTTATACTATGAAACTATATTATATAAGGGGACCTTCATTGTGTCACTACCAGACAGAGGCACAGTATTCTAGATTTATTCTGTACATTTTTGTACCATTTCATGGGGTGGCAAAAGCCACATCACTATGGCTAGGCTTACAAATGCCCCAGGGCAGATAGCCTAGTACTATACTATGAAACTATGAAACTATGATACAAAAACATGGTAAAGAGCCACTAATGTGATCTTTCCCATTGCAGTTAGACCATGTCTAATAATCAGAAAGTCTCCCCATCTTGTTAACTGAGAAACCTGTATGGATGAATTCTCAGAATCCCAGGGAATAGCAAATCATTTGTCATTCAAGTAATAACAGTTGGGAAAATGTCACAGTTTAGCATTAGTTTGATAACATGGCAATAATACAAAACATAAAATTTTTAAATCTGAAAAGAGCTTAACAGAGTAAGGATCTCTACACATAACATTAACCACACATATATAATAAAAAATCTCATTCTTCTTAACTTTTGTTAGAAAAATTGAAACCATGTTTTTAACATGATTGTATAAAGTGATTATTTAATTATTTTTGCTTATGACTTTAATATTTTTTGTAGATCATATACAGATGGTTGCTTGCTTGTTTTGAAACGAATACTCAAAAGTTGAACACTTATTAAGGTAACACACAGCTCAAGATTATTACAAATAGTTTAAATATATTTAATGAACATCTGTTTCACAGACATATCTCATCTTGCCTTCTGTGACATTTTTAACACACACTTTATGTTGATTGAAAGCCTCAGAAGTTACATTAAAATGTTGCTAGTGTAAATGACAAAAAGTATGCTGATCTAATACCTGTGTGGCAGGTGTCATGTGCTAAAACAGACCACTTTCCTTCAGCTTAAATTCGGGACTACAGTGCATATACCTGGCTGTAGATCTACTTGGGTGCAAGTCTTCTATGTTAGACACTCAGTGTCAGATCTCTAGGGAATACATTACTTTGTTAGGAAAGTTCTTTGTGTATATAAACTAACTTTATCAGTTACTTGCTATACTGTTGTTTTATTCATTATCTTAGAAGATCTATATAGAGACCTACTGCAGTTAATCACAATAATAGCGAAGACTATTATTAAAGACTTTTAATTAGGCGTATTAGAAGCATTAAACATCATAATTGTTCCATTTAGAACCATGGTTTTACAAATCATATGACAGGATGTCTAACTTTCGACATAGGTGACTTAGGCAGCTGACATGGGCACCTTTCAAATACTGTCTTTTCTCTCATTTCTTCAACATAAAACAATGCTGTATACCAGTCAGCTGTACAGTTTTGGGCAACAGAGCATGATATTTAGCCTTGAATCATAAGCTGTCGTGATATTTGATTTATTTCTTTTTTACTTTGTTGTTTGGGTGCATGAATGGGCCTGAGGACCTTAGCCACAATCCATGTGCAAATGCACAATACTAAAATCACCCCATTAAAACTAGGCTGCAATTTTTTGTAGGCATGCAGCACCAAAGTAAATATTAGGGGTAGGGGACATTCAATGAGCCAAAGAGGGAAACCACAAAACACATTTTAAGAGGTGCAAAAATGTGACTAGTGTGTAGAATGAGGGAATAGTGTTAACAAGGAAATAAATCCCATCCATGTGAAAATGTTGTAAACTATGTTTAGTTATCCAATACTGTCCTTTTTTAACAGCAAGCAATGAGTGGGTAAAGCAGCTGTAGAATGGAGAACATGAAGTTAAAAAGTATGGAGACTACTATCAGTATATCTTAGCATGACAGCTGAATCAGTATCATAACTCATAACCTCACTCATCAATTTTACAATAACTAAAAATCAGATACCTGCTCTTTGGAAAACATACATTATCCCCTTTACAAAGTAAGTGTATCCACAGAGTCTTCTAACTATCAGTCCATAGCAATACTCTCTGCACTGACTAAGATCTTGGAGAAGTGTGTTCACTTTTAACTTGTGAACTATCTCACTACTAACAATCTTATCACAGACACACAACACTTGTGGATAAATAGAAAGGTTGGGATGAGGAGTCTTAGTGGATTCCCTTCAATATATCAGTATTTAAGTTTATGTCAAGGAGCTGCAGATGAAAAGTGTTAGATGATTATTGTGTTGGTAGTCTTATAACTCACTTATGGGCACTGCACCAGTTTTAATGAGAAGATATCAAGTTAAACAATTAAGCCTTATGTGCAGTGTTAACAGGAAGGTCTCCAGTTTAACTTATTGGTACTGAGAGGCCAGAAAGGCAGCACCTATGATTGTCATAGATGTGAAAGGATGTGGATGAGAGGAATTTGGTGAGGCCACATAGAATGACTTCAAGATGGCTTTAAAGAAGATCTGGTAAATCATCTAGTGATGAGGTTGGGAGGGTGAAGGGACCTCTCAGCTATACTTTGTAAGGTAGATGTTTGCAGTATCATTCATTAAAGTTTACAAATTTATATTGTCTTTGATATTAAGGTTATATTTTTGTCCTCCTGCTCCAGCAATTCGGTACCATTTCTGTGACATGCCCCCGACCCTCTTTCCTCACATTTTAATAAAAAAATTCTTCTCATAAACTGTAGAAAACTGCTTGCTACACATGTAGCAAGCAATTATTGCAGTTTATATCCTGCCTGCATGGAGTGCTATAGCACTTGT
>NC_056736.1:55958924-56001424 GCF_019279795.1 Protopterus annectens
TATTGAGCATATTTAAATACAATTGCGTGTAGCTGCGCACCACGCAAACCAGGGCAACGCCGGGCAGTGTCGGGCAACATTAAGCAATGTTGGGCAAAGTCGGGCAAAGTTGAGCAAAGTCAGGTAAACCTGCTCACACCTGCTTTACTGTTCCTTAACCAGTCAGGTCTGCCCAGCAGGAAAATAAAAAGCAGTGACCGGGCTCGAACAAAGGATACTGTGCACTATAGTCACAGTACTGAACCACTAAGCCATGACAGCATTTTACTGCCACAGACACAACTTAAGTCACTCACACATATCAGTTGGGGGGGTCATTACTTAACAGTCACAGCCAGCAGGGCAGTTGTAGACAAACGCAAACACAAACGAATGCTGTATCATGCCTTCGGAAGAGGCATATGGGTAACCTCCCCCCAGGCCTATGCAGACAGATAACAGCAGGCCAGGCAGTGTGATGTGGGTTGGGTAGGCTATGAATTCACAAACTAATATACGTGAAATTGGAAGCTAAGATCTGTAGTACAGTAGTATGCCTCAAGCCAGTATGATAAGCAACAGTACAGACTGAAATGGAGTACCTGACATAGCATTGCAGGCCTAGCAAATGTGTATAAGTGTCAGGTGTACCCCTCATCCTATGTGCACCCACAGTAAGAATCAGGTGTGTCCCCCGGATAGAAATGTACAAATAATAACTGTCCCCCTTGTATGTAGAAATGTTGTTAAGTCTGTACAAATTGACTCATGGAAGCCCTGCAGGCACAGCATGCTTCCTGTTGATGTACAACCTAAAGGTGAGCCCTGAAGTAAAAACCAACTTGATTTTTCACACACATATAGTATATATGCCCATAGTGGGCATGCTCACACACTTAAACAAATTTACCAAATTTCAGTCAACAGCATTCTGAAAGGTCATACTGGGCATGCTCACACACAAACAAACGAAGCAAATGTCAGTCAATAACATACTGAAAGGTCATACTGGGCATGATCACACACTTAGGCCATGTCTAAGTACAGCAGTGGGCCACACATATCTGGCAGTTGCAGTTCTTACTCCAGACACACGTCACTATTCACCAATCCTGCCTTGTGCACACAGTGATATGAAAACAGATCCATATAATATATTGGACCCCTGTCATAATCAAACTATGTAATACAAGTACTTAAGTCGTTCAAAGAAAGTTAAAATCCAAAGAATATCAATAAATCTCCGAGCAGTATCATCAAGAAACAATGAGCACTCCTAACATTATCCAAGGCAAACTCTGCTACAAATATTGCCAAAGATTCCATAGAGAACCATGAAGCTTTCTTTAGCTATGTCATAAATATCAATGTAAACTCATATATGTTCTGAGTTAGTGCAAAGCGTAAATGAATACATGTACACGAATGACATTGCCAACATCTTGTCAGACAGGTTCATACATATCTCCCCCCCCCCCTCTCGCTGATAAAAGGGCACATTACCATACCTGGAGATTGTGAAAACCCAAAAATCACATATACAATGGTAAAAAAAGCTTTATCCAAACCTAAAAATACGGCATCTATGAAATGATATGGTGTCCCTGGCTGTGTCATATGTGAACTCCAAAACAAACAGACCCTGCACCTGAACAGTCTGTTGAGACTCACTCTCTGTACAGAATATGAAACTGTTGAATGGCTTACAGCAATGTTTGGCACACTCTACAAGTGTTGGTGCACAACAGACCATGGGAACTACTGTCTTATAAGCCTAATAAGCCTGATCTGCAAGGCCATGGAGTCCATCATTATGGAACCCATAAATAGAGCTATTGGGAGCCTACAAACACCCAGCCCTACTCATTTTGGTTTGGTCAGGGGCAGATCATGGTCCCTAAACCTACTAGACAGTTTTCAAGGCAGTTACCCAGGACATACATTAATGAAATGAGCTCCACATGGCCTACATATACCTTGAAAAGCCCTTTTCCAACATCCCACATACACATGTCATATCCACAAAATCAACAACCTGTGCATAAACATGTATGTCATCTGATGGATTGCCAACTGGGGCACAGATAGATCCCACAAGGTAAGAATTGTGGTCTCCTGTTGGACTGTAAGCCAGTAATAACTGCTGTCCCCCATGGCTCAGTCCTGGGACCCATCCTATATGGTGTATACTTTTCAGAAGTACAGTCAAACACATGAGGGCTATGGTTAGCAAAGTTTGTGGATGACTGCAAAAAGGCTGTCATAATCGATGTTTGGGACAACAGAGACATCCTTAAAAAGGGTCCCAGTCAGACAGATGTGGTGTCAAAATTATGGCCTCGAGCTACAGTAATACAAATACCACATAGGTGCCAACACCCTAAATATGGAGGTAATAATAAGGGATCTATGGACACATGTGGATAGTCATCTCTACTTTCAGAACCACATTCACAAAGTGGTTAAACAATCATGCTATGTGTCCCCACAAATTGCCAAAGTCTTTGCATGTAGGTCAAAGGAGGTTTCCTCTACTCATCAGTCATCAGACCCATCAGAAAGTACCACAACACACTTGCAATGAATCTGACTAGACAGGTACAGCATCTTGAAAGACCACTAAAGTGCCTCAACAAGAGGATTACTGGCCTCAGACAGTTGCCCCATGCAATAAGACTGAAATAACTCAATCTGTACTCTGTTGCATATCGTCTGCTAAGGCGATCTCTGCCAACATATAGGTCCATGTCCAATGCAGAACTGATATACATGCTCTATCTGAAGTAAACCCAAGCTCACTGTGCCATATGCTCTAGGGATATAATCATCACAACAATAAATATAACATGTTGGAGGGATACATTACTAACTCACAGACTTCCCTTGCTTTGGAACAGGCTCCCAACCTACATTAAGCTGAGTCCCTCACTGACACTCTTCCAGAGGAGCCTTGATGAGTGTATGTGAAACTGAACTGTCACACCATGGATCACTTCATCAGCTCTACTACACAGAAGCCTCGGGAACTAACCCCATGTGTGGTGATAGCTGCACACTCTGGCCATACTAATATATGCCTTCAGGCAGATAGCCTATTACCTACCTATTTACCTATATATGTAGGGGGACACAGTATAATGAGCAAAAGATGGATGGGCAGAGATGTATGTAAGAGGGTGACCATGACAGGGAGCCATCCAGGACTGTCCCACAAAGCACACATCCCAATAGCACAAAAGACATGAGGTGCACACCTCAGCCACTGTACTTAACAGCCACCAGTATCTGTAAGCATTACAGTGTATGTGGTGCATGTGCCTGCTGTATAACATGACTGTACAATGAAGTAAACATCTACTATCTGTAGACATGTACCTGTCACATAGGTTCATAGGTATGTAGTAAACTATCTTCACAGAGGCATATATTAGCCTAGGCAAGTTGTGCAGCTTTCACCACCCTATTGGTTAGTCTCCTAAGCCCTAGTCCTAATAGTGAGTATCCTAAGCCCCTTTCTAGTGGGGCTGCTGATGTGATCCCTGGCATGAATTGTCTGTTTCCCATCCACTCATCAAGGTTCCTATTGAAGAGTGTCAGCAGGGGGCTCTGTCTGATGTACATTGGGACTCTGTTCCACAGTAAGGCAAGTCTCTGGGATGGTACTCTATCCCACCAGCATGTTGTATTCATTGTTGTGATGAGGTTCATATCCCTGGAGTGTCTAGTGCGACTCAGTTTTGTTTTACTTAGATGAAGCATGTTCAACAGTTATGTGTTGAGACATGGCTCTGTATGTTAGGCAAAATTTGCCTCTGAGTAGGTGGTACGCAACAGAGAACAGATTTAGTTTTTTCCAGTTGTGTTGCATAACACAACTGTTTGAGGCCAGTAATCCTCTTGGTGAAGAACCTCTGTGGTCTCTCCAGCTGCTGGACATGCCTAGTCGAGTACATCCAAAATGGTGCATTGTACTCAATGATGGGTCTGATGACCTATGAGTAGAGGGCAACCACTACTTCTTTTGACCTTGATGCAAACCCTTTGTTGATTAGGTGGACCACATAGGATTTCCTAACCACTTTGGCAACATGGTTGTCAAAGGAAAGATGACTAACTACTTCTGTCCCCAGATCCCTTTTTACCTCGTCAGTTTTTAGGAGGTAACACCTATGTGGTAGTCTGTGTGTACTTTGTTTTCCCCAAAGAGGATTACTATGCATTCTTTCACATTGAGCTTGAGGCCATGATTCTGACACCACACATCTGTCTCATAGAGTCCCTTCTGGAGAATATTTGTGTCACCTGGGGAATCTATTATGGCAAACACTTTACAGTTCCCAGCAAACTTAGTCAACCACAACCCTCCTGTGTTGGCATGTGCTTCTGAGAAGTATATACCAAACAGGAGTGGCCCCAGGACTGAACCCTGGAGAACACCAGTTGTTACTGGTTTAGAGTCTGACATGTAACCAACAACTCTTAATTTGTGGGCTCTGTCTGTGAACCAGTTTGCAATCCATCTTGTGATGTATGGATTTATGCCCAGGTTGGTAAGATCATCTATGATACCTGACTGGGAATGGTGTCAAAGGCCTTAGCGAGGTATAGGTAGGCTGTGCTGAGCTCCTTTCAATCATCTGTAGCCTGGGTAACTGTCTCAAAGAAATCCACCCAGTTCAGGAGGCATGATCTGCCTTTGACGAAGCCAAACTTGGTGTGCTCAGCTGTGTGAAGGTTCCCAATGTCTTTATTGTTGAGTTCCATTATGATTGTCTCCATTGCCTTGCAGATCAGACTCATCAGGCTCATAAAGCGGGAATGCCAAAGGTCTGTTGTGGCCCCACCCCTGTGGAGTGAGAAGAACATTGCTGTGCAACATTATATATCCTGTAGAGAGGATGTAGAGAGAGTTGTAGGTATCCTTGATAAATATGGATACAACCCCACACTATGTGCTATGATCCAGGTTCTGATGCTGGAAGGTATGGAATGAGTAGTATCCTGGTAGTGCTGGTGTGCTCTCTGGAGCCTTGAACTAGGTTTCTGTTACTGCACAGATATCAATATTCTCCATACTGAGAAGTGCCTCGAGTGTGTGCATTTGGAGGCTGAGACTTTTGGCAATGAGTAGCATTTAGCTCACTTTGTGGTTATTTGTGTTGGTTACGGGATTTGGTTTGTCCTGAGTGACCGATGTTCCACACCTGAAGTCAACGCCTCATTGGTCTGATCTGACCATAAGCTAATTACCCTAGATATCCACATTCTGCCCCCCCCCCCCCATTAAGGAAACCATGGTAAAAAAATTCTCCAAAGCCAACTTCATGCTTCTTAAGACAGAAGTGGTGAACTTCATGACACCCATGCAGATGGACAATACAGTTATGACTACTGAATCCTACAAAATTGCACTTTATACGCACTTGCATGAGTGCATCGATTGTGCTATCCCAAACAGAACCAAGACGCTATCCTCCAAAATAAGGAAGCCAGCCTGCTGGTCCTCTGCCATAAACAAACTGTACAACAGAAGGAAGAAACTGTTGCAAAAGAGAGTAAAATCCCATGAGTGGAGGAGCTCCCTGGTCAGCCTCAGTAAGAAGCTGCAATCCCTGATAAAATCCTCCAAAGCTAGTTACAAAAACAAAATCGCCACTGATTCTAAAGACAACCACAAAGCATTCTATAGCTATGTCAAGAATCTCAATGGCAACACTCAGATCTGCTCTGAGGTACAGCACAATGACATTAAATATACCGACCCAAATGATATTGCCAAATCCTGGCAGATAAGTTCAGTGCTAACTTTACCCCCCTCTCATCCATTAAAGAGCCCATCTCTATACCAGAAGAATGCAAAGTTCCTGTAATCACGGCTGCACATGTAAAAACCACACTCTCCAAAAGCAAGAACACAGTATCCATGGGACCAGGCAACATCCCAGGCAGCGTTCTACATGGACTACAGAATGAACTGGCACCCCACCTAAGTAGCATGTTCAATCATAGCCTCACCTCAGGCTTTCTGCCTGCTGAATGGTGCAGAGCGATGGTTATCCCACTCCAGAAGGGGGGAGCCACCACGGACCCCAGGAACTACCGCCCCATTAGCCTGATGAGCCTGGTCTGCAAGGCCATGGAATGTATCATCATGGAACTTATAAACAAAGACATTGGTAATCTCCAAACTCTGGACCCCACCCAGTTTTGGTTTGTAAGAGGCAGATCATGTCTTCTAAACCTGATAGACTTCTTTGAAGCAGTCACCAAAGCCGTAGACAAGGGTAAGGTGGTTCACACAGCCTATCTAGATCTTGCCAAGGCTTTTGACACCATCCCCCACTCTGGAATTATAGATAAACTCACTAAACTAGGTATAAATACCTATGTCACAAGATGGGTTGCCAACAGGCTCACTGGCAGAACCCACACTGTGAAAGTAGCAGACTCCAAACCCGACTTCAGACCAGTGATAAGTGGAGTACCACTGGGTTCAGTCCTGGGTCCTCTCCTGTTTGGTATCTACTTCTCTGAAGTACAGGCTAACACAGAAGGTCTCTGGCTAATGAAGTTCACAGATGACTACAAACTAGGAGCCATAATCAAAACTTCTAACGATGTGGACATCATACAAAAGGGCCTCATTGAGACAGATGCCTGGTATCGAAGCCATGGCCTCAAGCTCAATGCCAAAAAATGCATTGTCATCCCCTTTGGTAAAAACTTTGTACCCATGAACTACAAGACAAGCGGTAGTACACTTAACACTGAAAGTGTGATGAGACCTTGGGACACAGATGGACAGTCTCTCCTTTGATAATCACATTGCCACAGTAGTCAGGAAATATTTCTACGTGGCACACCTCATCACAAAAGGTTTCTCATCCAGAAAAAACAAAGTCATTGTTCCCCTCTACTCATCACTCATTAGACCCATTATAGAGTGCAACACCCCTTTTGGTATGTACCTCACAAGACATCTACAACAACTGGGAAGGCCACTGAAATACCTCACAAAGAGGATTACCGGCCCCAAACAGATGCCCTACACAGACCGTCTCGAAAAAAATCCAGTTTTATTCCGTCTCATATTGCCTACTCAGAGGCGATCTCTGCCTAACATACAAAGCTATGTCAAACCCAGAGCTGTTGGACATGCTCCACTTAAAGAAATCCCAAAACCTCCGAGCTACACGCTCTAGGGACCTAAACCTTGTCACCACAATAAACAGAACCTGCCAGAGGGATTGATTCCTGTCTCAGAGACTTCCCATACTCTGGAATAAACTACATATCTATATCAAACAAAGCTCCTCATTAGCACTCTTCAAGAAAATCTTGATGATTGGATGGGAAATAGGAAATTCACCCCGGGAATCACCTCTGTGGCTCTGCTCAACAGTGGCACAGGAAAATTATTTTCTTGGTTGTCAGAAGCCAGGGTACCTTTTTGGCTGGGCTTGTATAGGCCCCCGGGCCGATAGCCTAGTACCTACCTATGAACCTAGGAACCTTTGAGCCTTGCCTTAATATGGGGATAGCAAGAGCCTTGGCCAGTATTCAGAAGGATGGGGGTAACAGGTGCAAACCATCTCTAGCGAAGCAACAAGGCTTGTCTGTCATGTCATCACAGGCAGACAGAGACTGGATCCCCTTTGAATGACACCAGAAGCTCAGCCAATTGTTGATGTTTATCATCTTTCTGTTATATTGCAGTATCATGTTGGTGAAGGTAAGATGCTACTCAAGGTCAGGGTCATACAGGCCTGGGCTACATGATCATAGAGCTACTATATATCTCTTGTCATGTTATACTGGGAGGTATGTCACAGATCATTCACATTGACATGTACAAAGACTGCATCATATACGTACCTGTTCTGGAGTGATGTAAGTGTTTGTGTTATGTGGTGGATCATAGCACCTGACAGACAACTGACAGTAACCTTCCCCTTGTCCAGCCTAGTGAGTGGAACATCTGTGTACCTGATTAAGGAGTCACCTATTACTAGTGTGCTGGGTATGTTGTTTTGCCTTAGGGCCTGTTGTGAGGCGCACTGCTTTGGTGTATTATGTGTTTTCTGGCGTATGCTTGGAGGTGCATATTGCTGCTTGTCTGCTTAGGAGGGCACTTTCTCTTTTTCAGATTAACATTTGTATTCTCGGTGTATGGTAATGTGTATTTATGTGTGTGTTTTGCTGGTGCTTATATTGTAGGTCTATGTGAGACTGTTGGTGTTGTGCTTGTATGACCCTACTACTCTTGACTGTATTGTCCAGTATTGGGTTGACAGAGCTTAGCCACCAGTTTGACCCTGTGTGTGCCAGCATATGGTGCATCAACCCATATATGATATGGTTATGGCCTATGCAAACAATACACTCAAATACACCTAGTATGATAAGCCTGCTGAGGTTAGCAAATGTGAAAAAAACCTTTGGGCAAACTGTCAGCGAGTAATGTCTGTATTACATCCTGTAACTCCATATTTCTTGCTGAAGTGTAAAAAAGTAAGTAGTTTGGAATAAGAACCCCGCACTTGCCAACTGTGTGTGTGTGTGTGTGTGTGTGTGTGTCTCCCTGGGGAGGAAGAAACCTTTTTGGAGACTACTCACACCCCTTAAAAGTGACATACTCATCTTTGACGAGTCTGATGATGTCACCATCCTACAAATATACCTATAGGAAGGTGAAATCTCAGTAATGTGTATAGTGCATCTTCTAATTGCATACTGCTGTAGTATCATCATGTAGTTAGGTAGGTGTTTGAATCCTGCACTTGCCAATTGTGTGTGTCTTTCTGAGGAGAGAGCATCCTTTCTGGAGACTACTCACACCCCTTAAAAGTGATATACTCATCTTTGTCAAGTCTGATGATGTCACCATCCTACAAATATACCTGTGGGAAGGTAAAATCCCAGTAATGTGCATAACACATCATGTAAATGCGTATTGCTGTAGTATCATAATGTAGTTAAGTAGGGGTCTGAATCCTGCACCTGCCAACTGTCTGTCTGTCTCTCCCTGATGAGAGAGCAACCTTTTTGGAGACTACTTACACCCCTTAAAAGTGATATACTCATTTTTGTCAATTCTGATGATGTCAGCATCCTACAAATACACTTGTGGGAAGGTGTAATCCCAATAATGTGTATAGTGTGTCATGTAAATGCATACTGCTGTAGTATCCTAATGTAGTTATGTAGGAGTTTAAATCCTGCATTTGCTAACTGTGTGTGTGTGTGTGTGTGTGTGTGTGTGTGTGTGTGTGTGTGTGTGTGTGTGTGTGTGTCATACTGCTGGTCAATGTAGAGTGGGTTTTGATTTTTCTAGTGTATGACATATCACAATGACAACTGTATGTGCATAACATATGTAAGGTAGCTGAGGGGCAAAGCCATATACATACATGTGACCTCAATTTTTTCATCGGTGGGTACTCTGCTTTCTCTATGAAAGCCTCTGTTAGCTTTGCCAGAGCATGCTGTCGCTTTCCAGACCTTAGGTCACTTCTGTATGCTTGTGACAAGCGTAGCTACTGCAGTGATCCCTGGTCTACATCTTCTGTTTCACATCCACTCATCACTGTTTCTATTGAAGAGTGTGAATGAGGGTTTATGCTTGAGGTATATTTGAATCCTGTTCCAAAGCAACAAAGTCTGGCAAAGATAACTAATCCTTATAGTTGTGCAACAACCTCTGCGGATCTGCATGCAAACCCTTTATTGCTTATGTGCTCCACAGATGGATTTCCAAAACCCTTTGGTAATGTGATTATCAAAGGAGAGATGACTAAACAAAGGCTCTATGTATACATTAGTCTGAAAACACACAGTCACTGTAGCCCAAAGGTCTTCTCCAGAAATAAATGAAGTCAAATGAGGATACAAACTGGAAGTCGACCACCACAATAAATGGATAAAATGTATTTATTGTGAACAGATAAGCGCTTTCACGTGTGCCAAGACACGCTTCTTCAGATCCAGTAAGGATCTGAAGAAGCGTGTCTTGGCACACGTGAAAGCGCTTATCTGTTCACAATAAATACATTTTATCAATTTATTGTGGTGGTCGACTTCCAGTTTGTATCCTCATTCTATGTATACGTTAGTACCTATTCCACATTTTGGGGGCTACTACCTATGTGGTACTCTGGGGA
The DNA here is from genome assembly GCF_019279795.1 of Protopterus annectens. Taxonomy (NCBI): domain Eukaryota; kingdom Metazoa; phylum Chordata; order Ceratodontiformes; family Protopteridae; genus Protopterus; species Protopterus annectens. Next base: position 55,969,064 of record NC_056736.1, read on the forward strand.
TACTTTGTTTTCTAAAAGTGGATAACTATGATTTCTTTGGCTTATAACTTTACAGCATGATTTTGACACCAGGTATCTGTCACTATGATACCCATTTGGAGGATGTGTGTCATCTGGAGAATAAGGTATAGCCCACAGTATGCATTTTCATCAAACGTGGGCAGACATATCTCTACTGTGTTTACTTGTACCTAAGAATGCTATATGTCAAACAGGAGTGTTCCCAGGACTGAGTGCAGGTGAATACCACTTGTTACTGGCATAGAACTGTACACGGAGGCTGCAAATGTTACTGTGTGTCCTACATCTGTGCATCAGTTGTCAATCCATCATCTAACAATCGTTTATGGTCAGTCTGTTGAGGTTATGTATAATACAAGAATATAGGATGGGTATGAATTGCTGGTGAGCTATAGCTTGGCTATGTGGACCACCCCTCCCTCACATATAGCCTTGTTAACTGGCTTGAAGTCTACTATGTGTAGGAGCCATGATCTGGCCTTTAGAGAACCTAAGTGGGTATGGTGAAGTGTTTGCAGGTTCATAATGTCTCTGTTAATGAGTTCCATAATGCTATGCTCCATAGCTTTCCAGATAACATTTTTCTGGCTTATAGGGTGAGAGTTTCCAGAATCTGTTGTAGCTCTACCCTTAATCAATTTATGTTAACATTTGCACTGGGTGTGACGAGGGTGGACAGGATTAGGAATAAGTATATTAGAGGGTCAGCCCAGGTTTGAAGGTTAGTAAACCAAGCCAGATAGGCAGGATTACATTGGTTTGTAAATGTGCTGAGGGATGCAGAGTATATTGTGAAATAGATGCTAAGGATGAAGCCATCTGGTAACAGGAAAAGAGGAATGCCTAAGATGAGGTTTATGGATGTGGTGAGAGAGGACATGCAGGTGGATGGTGTGACAGCGCAAGATGCAGAGGGTAGGAAGAAATGGAAACAGATGATCTACTGTGGCATCTAATGCCTAATCCAATGGGAGCATCCAAAAGGAGAAGAAGAAGAAGTTGTAGCTCATCCCCTGTGGACTGTGAACACCATTACTGTGCATCATTCCACAAGTATGTAACCTGTATAAAGGCTGCATCTGAACAGAGTGTTTAGGTGAGTGGTGACTTCATATGTCAGCTTGTGTATGATACAGCCAGGGACACTGTCCAGTACCATTGCCACTGTGGTTTGGCTGTTGGTAAAGAAATGTTTTAACTAGAGTGTCTGTGAATCATCAGGTTTTACATTCATTGGGTCTGGAAATGTGGCTCTTGTGTAACGAGAGGGTGGTGAAATCTGCATTCAAACTGTCTGACAAGATATTGGTAATGTCATTCAGATAAGTGTACTTTGTGACCATTTACATTAACTCTGACCCGATCTTAGATTTCCCCTCTAGATTATAAACACTTAAGAAAGCTTTAGTGTTGTCTTTGGAATCCTTGCCAATTTGTATTTTGAAGCTTGCCTTGTATGATTAATGAGGGCTTGTATTTTTCCAATGATACTGACCAGAGAGGTTATCCCTTCTTGGTATGTAACTCTTTTTTGGTACAACTTCACACCTTCTATTATATATTTAGTTTATGGCAGGGGTCCATGAGACTAATACACTTTTACTGTAAAAGTGAGTATTTCTTGTGTTTGTGATAGCACGGTCCATGCAACCCTGTAGGTGAACAGTGTGCATTACTAAAGGATTATGCAGCTGGGACAGTGTTAACCTTAGTAATGCAAACCAATGACAGATAGCAATAACAGCATCACCCACAGCACCATGTCAACCCATGTCATACATACACATGCGTACTCAAGTTCCAAAATGTGTGTAGTACAATGCATACTGGTCACCAATAGAAACGATGGAGTGTTAACACTGGCCAATACAGGGCATGTCACCCTGCCCATCTGTCCAATATGCATGTACATGCAGACAGTGCACCTCCACCATGTTCACAAAAGGACACCTGTAAACCTGTGTTGCACACACCCCACATTTACTGTCCACTGTATAATGCATGCTGACACAAGTACACACATCAGCCAAGTGGCACATGGGCAAACAAAACACATTTGGAATAAACACTGGTGCAAACAATACAACATTGCTAATTACAGCTTTAATGCATCATGTCTGCTCAGTTACACCTTCAATGATATCATTACACTTTACTGCTGACAACATGCTACACATCCAACCATTGCTATACTTTATTAAAGTCACCCTGTGCATCAGCACCATGTTAGCTTGTCCCTGCATCAATGTTACAGATGACATGAGGTGGCACAGGTTTCATCATATGCACAGGGTGTGTTGTTGGTTTGCTAGAGGCCTACACTGAGCCATACAATTGACATGTGTGTGTGAGGGCCATGAGTACTGTTATTGGCCACTGTTGATGTCATGTGTGCGGGTATGTGTTTGCCCTAGGTTTCTGGTTTATGTGTGTGTGTCTGCATGCACACAGTTCCACCAAGTGGCTGCTATATATGGGGATTTGTGAGACAGCTACAGACTGTACCTGGCAGACTTTATAGATCACTGTCTCTGGCCATGGATAGGGAACCTGTGCCTGGCAGGGTGCTACAGACAGTATCAGGTACTAATCCAGATTGGGTACTATCCTCAGATGTTGACAAATGTCCACTGGATCCAGGTCCCTGCTGGGACTCCCCAGAGCCACGTGCACATGGTCTGCTAGGACAGTCTATGGACAGCCCCCTAACATTGCTGGGGCTGGTACTGGAACTACGGGAGCAGCTGTGACTTGCTGGACATCCATGGTGACCTCCAGCTGGTGATCTTTCTGGAATACATCGACGTCGACGTCTCAACCATCCCGCACTGTCCTGACACATGGACATGACATTGTGGAGGACATCCAATGTCTCACCCTAACATCTATCAATGACCTCAGTGTAGTTACGTATGGCACCTGCTAGGTCATGGATACTGTCAATTACAGAGGTGTAATGAGCCCTCTGTGCCCTTAGCCCCTGTCTGGTGTAGTGCTCTATTCATGTCTGTGCCTCCATGACAGCCTGGAACATCCGTGTGGTAGAAAGAGCTGTGGCATATCTGCCAGGGGCATGATGACCAGCAGTGCTCTGAGGAAAACCCCTGAGCATCTGCCTATGTGGTACCGTTCCAGACATCTGGCTATGGCTGCTGTGTCCTGATACATGTGCCATATATACCACACTGTCCTGGCCAGTGCCAACTGTACACTGTCCCTCAGCTAAGGGCAATGGTGATGATGGATGTACAAGCAGTATGACTGTGTGCATGGATGGGGTGGAGACTTGTGTACTGTCAATTGGTGGCCCAGCAACAGACCCTGTGCCTCAACACACCTATCCTCATGATTACTGTCTGTGTCAGTGACATCAGGTTCCCTGCTGTACTGAACCAGCCCCACCTCGCCACCTGTGAGAGGAAAACAGGAAACACACTTTAAGACCTGAACATGACTTCAGACCACATGCCCACATGCACACACACAAAAATACACTCCTCCTGAAAGCAAACACACACAACACCAGCAATCACAGAACATACACAATAGCAGGTGATGGTGGAATACAGTATTACAAGAAAAACTGTCAGATCACACCTGTCAGCATGCAGGACATGTGTTGCTCAACAGCATGCAGTGCAATTGTAGTCAATCCTTGTTGCTAACAGTATGCAAGGCTTTTATGCATGTGTTTTGTTATTAGGTGATGGCCCTCTCCCTGGAACACAATGCATACATGGACACAACATTGCTGTTCAGGTATTCATAACACTGTGATGTACTGTGCACCATAACTCACAGGTGTACATACCATTGTTGGATGTGTATCTGTGTGTCAGATAGGTATCCAATGCTGATTACAGCCTCTGTGTCTTTAGCAAATAATTGTGGACACGTGTTAATTGCGGACATGTTGTTACCTCATGCATGATGAGTATTCACACAACATCATCAGTGGTGCATGGATAATTGATAGAATACCATTCGGCCACATACCCAATGTACGGTACTTATGGTGAGTGTAGATCATATTGTGGACATGCCAGTCTCATCCATTACATGGCATGCTAAAACACAACTGCATATTCAAACACGACACATACCCAATATGTGTCATATGACCTAGCCACTCAATAGCATCACAAGACATATATGCCAGTTGTGCAAATCGTGATTGGTATGCATACTGTTTAGAGGTGCATATGTGTGCACACACGCATCATTGTGGTGTGTAGCAATGACAGCTATGTGTAGTACTGTGGGTACAATAACTGGATGGGGTATAGTACCATAGGCCATCATCATGAAGCATCAGGTGGTCACTCAAGAGTACAAATGTTTCACAAACCAGCACAAATCATGCTGTGCCAGAACTGTACTACCCTGGCTAAATTCACCATTTCACAACCAGTTGTTACGTGAGTTTGTAAGGAGGCCAATAAGGAGCATTTCCTGACATGAATGTGTAGTGTGTTGCAGAGTGTTTAAATGCCCCAGGATAGGCCTCTTCCCCTCAGGTATATTCTGTGTAATGTGTGGATGAGAATTTGGATACTGGAGTGTGTCTTTACAGAGGGTTTGGGAATCCTTTATGTGTAGCATGTTAAAATGCTCTGTGTATGACATAGATGTGTATGTTATGTGGATGTTGAGTATCAACTGTGCCTATCCAATGGTCACTACAGTCTAGCCACATTTGTTTAAGATGGTCTGGGTATTGCATGTGTTTGAGGCTGCTAATCACATTAGTGAGATGTGCGTGCTCTTTGACCAAACATGCACAGCATGCATTATGGGTAGGTGTGTTACATGTGTACATGGCCTACACCTTAACTATGACATGCACTTTTTATTTTCAATAATAAATGTAGAACACACTCACCAGCATCTGTCCACTGCCTTGATGTTACCCTAGAGGTACCTACATAAAGATGAGACAGTTTGTCAGTGGCCACAACTGTGGCATTGCTACTGTGTGTTTGCAATCTTACAGTACAACAACAGTTTACATTTACAGGGCTACAGATTATGTTCCAAATGATCAGTATTGCACAACAACAGTCTCCCCATCTTTGAAAGACACACTCCACAACTCACATATGTATGATCTACCAATACAAATAACAGTAGTCTACAGATATGCAATGTTACCTGCATGCTCCATATGTGCTGGCTGGGTGGCTCCAACCTCCATCATCGTGTATGTCTGCTGCTGTTGTTGTTGGGCAGGTGCCACTAAGCTCATGATCAGCTCCTCCACTCTGGTGAGGGGAGGATGGATGCTAACACCACTCCCTGTTGCAAGCTGTTCCGTACGCACATCAGCGGCATGCTGATGGACATGTCGAAGACGATTACTGCAGTGGTGGTGTACCTGCTCATATGTGCAGTTATGCAGGCCTACCTCATTTACCCTGCAGACAAGATCTTACCACATTGCATTACACTCCTGCTTGTCCTGGCTGGTTCGTGAAAATAGTACACGGCAGTGCTGAATCATGCTGCTAGTGATGATATCATCTTCAGCCCTACTGTAGCTTGGGTTTCTGTGTTGGGCCATGATCCCTGGAGGACATAACTACAAAAATATGTCTGAGCAAGTCAAATGGCACATTTAACATTATACAGTACAGATATCACTGAACTGCTATATATATGTGTGTGTGTGTGTGTGTGTGTGTGTGTGTGTAGATATATATATATATATATATATATATATATATATATATATATATATATATATATATATATATACTTACATACATAATACAATATGTTGTACCTGAGCACAGATTACAATAGTTACTCACACACATACATCTACATGTTGGAGTACATTTTCTGTAGTGTTGTATGATTGTACTGGATGTTATGTTGTGAATACTTAAATTATATGTATATCTGAGATAGCTTAGTGGCAAATCACATATGCTGTGATGTGAATGGTTGTGTTTTTTTCCTAGTAAATGCTTTTTCTTTTGTTACTGGGCAAACAAAGGTCAGGGGCTACAGACAGAATAAGGCACATTTCAGCATTTGCAAGTGGGTTTTCAGAAGGGTAAGCACAGCTTATGGAAGTTTAGCAACCTATAAGCTAACCAAGAATGAAACACTGTAACTGCCACTTATCACTGTTCACCCCACAACTGCTTGAAAGTGCCTTGCTCTCTCTCTATCCAATGAACCATGCTCTGCACAGCAGCAAAATAAAATCACTATACAAGACTATACAGGAGTACCTGGCACACTGTATGCAACTAGATGCACCACCTAGCCACACCAGATATACATCAAGCTGATGTGTAAAGAAATATATCATCCATCACAATCAGTGTAAGGTCCAGTAAATGTATTAATATTATACCACACAACTTGTTAATGCCAAACCTGTGGCCAAAATATGTGCACAATTGGGAATATAGGTCACATACTGCTGTAGTACACTATGAATGTTGCTAGATACACAGTTATATGTATTACCACACATATGTCAAAGGACATGTTACAGACATATCCACACACACGTCAGACATAATTACAGGACACAAAGGTATGACAACCCAGATAAGCTTACAGTGTGTACTATACAGTACTGTGTGTCAGTACTTACACAACCTTAATCTTGAGAAATGCAATCTGTGATGAATACAGGGACCACACAAAACAGTAGATGCAAGCAATGTGGACATACACCATACATTGCTGCACAGGCCCTGAGCTTCAGTTAGTACTACAGCACACACAGGATTTGCATTCAACATTGGTACCAATCAATAATCATATATGTAGTGCTTTAGCCTCCAATGACACACCCTAGATAAGGGACTTAATCACACTGTATGCAATAGCACTTGTTCTGCCTAGCAACAGAATACACATCTTTTGCTAGGATCAAAGCAAGGACCTAGAATACCATAACATACACAGTTTCACAGTAAGCTATCCCACAAATACACATATTTGACGTATTCACAAACATATTGACCATCACAGTCAGTCAACAGTACAGAGAATCTATTGCAACAAGTAGATGTAGGTGTGTATGAGTGTATATAAATATATATATATATATATATATATATATATATATATATATATATACATATATATATATATATATATATATATATATATATATATATATATATATAGGCACATATACATTTCACCTTTCATAGTGAGAATATCAATTATACAAAGGATGTAAGGTGTACAGTAATGTAATAACATCACACAGTCTTGGGATAAATGCATTGAAGGTGTTCACAGCCCAGGTAGCTTTAGCAGGCCTTACTTGCTTCAAAATTACAGTGTTTAACCACCACATGTCGTATACCAGCACTGTATGCTGTCTTGTTTGTCACACACTAAAACCTACATACAAATATGCGCATACGAACTTTCATCAAAATATATATCCCCCCCTTCGAAAACAGTTGCAATATGTCCCCTGCTCTATGCACATATACAGATGTGAATATATATGACACATATATATTTCTCTGTATGTGTGTGGCATACACACACATGGTCTACACAGTTGTAAGTCCCTGGACCTCACAGCTGAACTGTTGGGCCTTGCTGCAACACAAACAGGTGTCACATATGACCACAGACTAAAATTAGGGGGGTATATATATGGCAACAGATGCTAGATAAGCATACTAGGCTGCTACAGCACTTACCAATGCTAAGCTACACATTAATATGACTACCATGCATGTGTTGTTCTGTCACACCCATGTTTATATCAGCACTAATCCCTACAACAGCCATTGGCCACACTACTGTACAGAACACAGATAACATGGATCAGATCTTTGACATTTAATGCTGAGCTACACATTTCATAGGTATGTCCCACTGCCCACAGGTACGCACAGTATTGTCCATAGCAGTAGTTAAGCAGAACATATGTGCAGAAAGAAGTACTGCTACCACATATGAATGTTTCACATTATGTAGACTATTCTTCAATAACATATCCTACATGCCAGTAAATACATGTGTCACATACCTTTCCTTTGTATAATTTGGTAATATTATTTTTCCTTTTTCCTTTTCTCTCTCTCTCTCTCTCTGTCAGTCTCTGCAATAGAGTGATTGTTTGTTGGCATAGATTGTAGCCTGCTTTTGTAGGAATTGCACATGAGCATGTGATGGCCTCTGCACCAATTATTGCCCACCATTTGCTATTTGCATGCAGTCTGCTGTGTAGTAATTGAAGTAATCACTGTCATAGCAACCCAGTACTATAAATTGCTGACTCATGTAGGCGTGGTCCTTTCAGCTTTCCAAGACGGAGATCATCCTTGTTTGGTGTGGACATCATTGTTTAAGTCAGAAGGTTGGTATAGTTCTTATATCAGAAGCCAGGGTTCTAGCCAGAGATTAACATTTTGTACTCAGATCTAATGTTGCTGCTTCCAGTACCCACTTGTCAGTGTAGAAATATACTCAGCCCTCAAAAAGCTACCCCAAGATACATGGAAAGATGTACTTTCTTTTCAACTGTTACAATTAACTGCCATACAAAGCTAGTTATAGAGATGTATTCCTTTGGCACAATAATTGTTTGTGAACTGCTATACTGTGACTATTCATTTACACAGTTCTAAACAGTTTGTGCTTTTTTAGTGTTGACATTAGCACAAGCTGCTCAGAAGAACTGGACACATGTCAGTACTGTGAGTATGCTTACCTACATCCTTGGTAGACCCTGCACACACAGGTATATTCTACATTTGGGTAGGGTTGCAGAAGTACAGAGAGCATAAGTAGTATTGTGTGGATTTTATCTTGCTGGACTTATAGGGTTGCTGTGTACATGTTAGTTTATCAAGGCATGTAGTCTGTCTGCATAACTCCCAACTGTGGACCTATCCACATGATAGCCAGAGAATAGCCTGTTATTTCTTGTCTGTGCACCACACAGGTCTTTTCAGCAATAGAGCAATGGCATTCTTACAGTTGGTTGCAACCAGTACATGGCTACATCCATTTGCATTTCAGTGTTTTATTCCTACATAAGGGTATGTTTCCAAAACTCCTTCCAAAGCTATTTGCGCAGTGTGTAACAGCAGAAAGGCTAATATACCTATGTGTTTCTGCCTCTGCCAGACCTCTCAACCGATCAGGTACATATTTGAACAGAATCAGGGAAAAGTCAAGAAAAACTCAGGGACAATCAGGGACACATTTAAAATATTAGTGCCATTAAGTTGAAACATTGAGAGAATCAGAGCATATAAATTAATACATCTTTTCTGAAGTAAAAGAAGTGTATAACTCTTAATTATTGTCATTATTCATTAAGTGTAATTCACAACCTTTCTGCCCAAAGTCACTAGTTTTAGGAGAGATTCAGAGGGACAGAGCTAAAATTTGAGTCAAAATCAGGGACGTCCCTGAAAATTAGACACAGTTGAGAGGTATGGCCTCTGCCTTAAACAGATATGCCAGTGTTTGTCCTCCTGTGATACTGTACGGGGTTGTAAGGTGATGGTGTAACATTATTTCCTGCTAGAATGGCTGCTCCTCTTATCTCAGTCATATAATGTAATCCCGCAACAACTGTTGGTCAACATCCACAGAACAAGTTTTGTGGTATGGTATTCCTAATTTTCCTTTACAATCACTCATTCTGATGTATGATATAATTATTTAAGCACCAACTTGATGTATCTACCATGGCTTAGTGGTACTTCATGTTGTGAAGTGTGTGCAAGGTCCAGGGTTCGAGACTTAGAGAGATGTTTTATTTTATTCCTGAGCAGAACAAGGGTCCTCACATACAGAGTGACTAAGGCACTTTTAAGCAGTTGTAAGTGGGTTTGCGTGGGTTTGTGCAATGCCTTGCATTGCTTAGCCAAGCGCAAACCCAAGCAAACCTGCCCACTACTGCTTAATAATGCTTACTCCTGCTCACCCCCGCACTAATTTCTTTGAAAGAAAAGAAAAATGGGGAGATAGGAAAGTGGTGAAAAAGGGGCACAAAGAGGGAAAGACAGTATGGAAAATAACTCGGGATGTGCAGGGCGGGTGTAGGGAATATCCATAGCTGCCCATTTCTTCATCAGCAACAGTTGTGCATATGCAATAAATTTGGAGGTAGATATGAACCCTTCAACCCCTCAGAGAGGGGTGAGGACAACAAAGTATGTTGTAATGCCAATTAAATAACATTTCATGTGTCTAGTGGACATGTGTGCAAAATGGGCAGCTATGTATGGGGTGTAATTCTTTTTTTGGGAGCAGATTGACATTATTATTTCAGGTGAGAGTGGAATATGGGGTAGGGGAAGTAGGTATATTTGGGGAGGTAGGTTGGAGAGGTAAACAGACAAGACAAACAAGACACATACAGGGGCGGTATATGACACGTGTGGTGGGTGAATACCTTTGACGGGGAGGGATGTTTGGAAATTGCAAGCCCATGAGCCCCCAGATGGAAACAGTGGGACTGAGGTCCCCACCCATGGGCAGTCACTACTGCACCTTCACAGCCCAGAAGGTGGCTGTGCTGGGCGCTGTGTAGGAGGGGCAGGCTGACCCAGGAGTTGCACCACTCAGGCCTCAAGCTGGCGTAGAGGTTCTGCAATAGAAGATTCAATCTCTCTATGCACCACAGCCCGGACCATATGAAGGGTGACAGGTGCCTCTCTGCCCATGCTTGCACAGGGGGGCTGAGCCCCATCCCCTGCAGTGCTTCCACCCAAAGGTGGCATAGGTCCAACAGAGGAGGAGGTCCCAGGCGGGGCACCAGACCTGCTAGTGCCAGGTGCCATGGCCAGCTGAGGTGGGACAGGTGGGTCTGCTGGGACCGGCCTTCCCATACGAACTATGTTTTGGAGAGTTTAATAAAGATATGGGTTAGTAACAGTCAACAGCATTGCCAATTAGTTATAACAGCATGCAGAAGTATTCCCATTAACCCAACACACCAGACTTTCAAAAGTTGAAAAGCAAGCATGACACAAGCGTATATAGAACAATAGTGGACATTACAACAGCATGCAGGTTTAATTAATGGCAACAGGCCACCAATATTGTGGTATTTTAACAGGGCACATGCATAGAAATAAATGCAAATATTTATCAACCAATAGGACATATGTCCCAACAAATGTTTTGAGATTAGACATACCGATTGAGGTGTGGAATTGCATTTTTTATGCACATACAGTAGGGTGGAAAAAGATAGCTCAATTAACAACTTATATATCCTTCTAGTTTTCACTACATTCCTATTAACTGCAGTTATATGTCCTGTACATGTATTATTACACTACCCAATGTCCTTATATTGTGCAACTGGATTTTGCTAGATCATTATATAGATACACACACCAACACTCCACAAAGTAAATGTCACGCTGCTAAATAAAATGAGTAAAGCAACAATAGAAAAGATAGCAGAAGCAACAACCATGCGGTTCTTTCCAAATTAAAAACAGCTCAGTACGAATAGAACAATACAAAGTAACTCCAAAAGAATCAGGTTTAATCGGTGCACACAGTCGGTAAACGCTTTCACAATACAGCTTCTTCAGACCATTGAAATGTGCAATTAATTAGTTAGCCTTTATATACTCTATATCAATTAATTCTGACATCATAATTGCAATTTAAAGAAGCCAAGCTAATAATTACCACAGAGAAATTTCCTTATACATACTACAATAATAAATAATCCTTTCACAAAAATATAATAAAAACAGTTGTGTGAACATAAAAATACCATAAAAACTGAACATTTACTGCTGTAGATGAATGCTGTCATTAACAAAGAAATTCAATAGTATCTATCTACTGTTTTAAAATGAGTCCATTTGGCAACTGCCATACTTACAACTTACCAAAACAGTAGTTTGCACACACACGATAAGTAAACAATAATAAGAATAGACAGATACAATAAATATTAACTAAATGCAATAAACAACTACTAACATCTATGAAAATATACACATATACACTACTAACATCATACACCTAAACTAAAACTCATGCATAATACTTACAAATTAGAATTCTTTACCTAACTCACATAACTTTGGTTTTAAGAAAGGGTCTGATCAAAGCCCTCTCATTCAGTCCCTTACCTGAATCAGCTCTCAGACGCATGATCCATTTAACTTCCTTCTCTTCAGTAACATTTCTAACATTAGCTCCCCTTATATTTGGTGAAATAACCTCAACAACCATGAATTCAAAGGTATGCTGATACCCTGCTAACATCACATGCTTAGCTAAAGCATTGGTGGCTAAACCTGTTCTAATGTTATAAAGATGCTCCCTGATTCTATTTTTAAAATACCTGTCTGTCTTTCCTATATAAAAGGATCGAAAGGCCACACATACAGCAAGGTAAACCACATGTTGGGTGTTACAATCCGCTGAACAATTGAAAATATACTCCACCCCTGTATCAGGATGCACAAACTTACCAGCACTATCTATGTAGGAACAAAAATTACAATCTCCACATGGGCAAGTACCTGTTGTAACAACAGATCTATCTCTAGCTTGTTGGTAACATGACATCCTTTTTAAATTACGTTTATTCTTATACCTGCACTTAGGTTTCCCACCAATGAAACTCACAATCTGTGGATCAGTCAAGAGGATGTTCCAATATTTATTAAAAATATCATAAATATTCTTATTATCTATATTATAAAACATAGGTATCCTAATCTCAGAACTCTGTGAAACATTTCTACTTCTCTCAACGTCAAAATAATCAGAAAAATAGGGCTTAGCTCTATCTCTCCTCAGAGAGTCTTTATCAAGCAGCCCTACATTCAAATCATACTGACCATATCCTCGTTGTAAGAATCTTTTAGGTTTGATAGCTCTGAAGAAAAACCTGTATCAGTGTTATTCAGTCTAGAAATACGCATTCCCTGCCCCCTCACCACATTACGAAATACATAATTCGGGTGCATACTTTGTCTGTGTAAAAGTGTGTTTTTATGACACTCCTTCCTATATATTCCTGTATTAAAGGAGCCATCACTCAACCTTTCCACAAAAATATCCAGAAATGTTATCTTTACTGCTGATGAAGGCATGACAAACTTCAAATAACTTGTGGCACTATTCATCCATTCCACAAATCTACCCAACAAGTTCTTACTACCAGTCCAAATAAAAAAGACATCATCCACAAAACACCTGTAAAAAGGTACATATCTGTGAAACAATTCCATAGGAAACAATATCTCCTCCTCCCACAGTGCTAAAAACATGTTGGCATAGCTATTGGTACAGGGTGTGCCCGTAGCCATGCCATCACGCTGTAGGAAAGTGATCTCCTCAAAAAGAAATACATTGCTTTCAAGGGTGGTATCCAAAAATAGACTAATAATATCTACCAATTTGTCATCATATGTACTATGTGCATATAACGTCTCACAAAGTCAACCCCTTCCACATTGGATATAACTGTGAAAAGGGATTGTACATCTAAGGTTACACATATTAGATCACTATCTAAACAGATGTCACCAGTAAAAACATATAGGTTCTTCAAAAACTACTTGGTGTCTCTCAAAATCATAGGATGCAATGTATTTTTGAGGAGATCCCTTACCTACAGTGTGATGGCATGGCTATGGGTATGTGTGGCCTGTCGATCCTTTTATATAGGAAAGACAGACAGGTATTTTAAAAATAGAACCAGGGAGCATCTTTATAACATTAGAACAGGTTTAGCCACCAATGCTTTAGCTAAGCATGTGATGTTAGCAGGGTATCAGCATACCTTTGAATTCATGGTTGTTGAGGTTATTTCACCAAATAGAAGGGGAGGTAATGTTAGAAATGTTACTGAAGAGAAGGAAGATAAATGGATCATGCGTTTGAGAGCTGATTCAGGTAAGGGACTGAATGAGAGGGCTTCGCTCAGACCCTTTCTTAAAACCAAAAGTATGCAAGTTAGGTAAAGAATTCTAATTTGTAAGTATTATACATGAGTTTTAGTTTAGGTGTATGATGTTAGTAATGCATATGTGTATATTTTCATAGATGTTAGTACTTGTTTATTGCATTTAGTTAATATTTATTGTATCTGTCTATTCTTATTATTGTTTATTTATCATGTGTGTGCAAACTACTGTTTTGTAAGCTGTAAGCATGGCAGTTGCCAAATGGACTCATTTTAAAACAGTAGATAGATGCCATTGAATTTCTTTGTTAATGACAGCATTCATGTACAGCAGTAAATGTTCAGTTTTTATGGTATTTTTATGTTCACACAACTGTTTTTATTATATTTTTGTGAAATTATTATTTATTGTTGTAGTATGTATAAGGAAATTTCTCTGTGATAATTATTAGCTTGGCTTCTTTAAATTGCAATTATGATGTCAGAATTAATTGATATAGAGTATATAAAGGCTAACTAATTAACTGCACATTTCAATGGTCTGAAGAAGCTGCATTGTGAAAGCGCTTACCAACTGTGTGCACCGATTAAACCTGATTCTTTTGAAGTTACTAAAAGCTCAGCTGTGGGCATGCCTGCTTAGCTGATGTTGGCAATGTTTAAAATTCCTTTGATAGATATGTGTCTGTTGAAAGTGCATGTATGTGAAATGATGTCATGGCTTAGTGGTTAAGTACTGTAACTATAGTGCACAGTATCCTGAGTTTGAGCCCTGTTACTACTTTTTATTTTCCTGTTGGGCAAAACCTGACTGGTTAAGGAACAGTAAAGCAGGTGTGAGCGTGTTTACCTGACTTTGCTCGACTTTGCTCAACTTTGCCCAACTTTGCCCTTTGCCCAACATTGCCCAACTTTGCTCAACATTGCCGATGTTGCCCAACGTTGCACTAGTTAGCGCAGTGCGCAGCTCTGCGCAAAGATGTTGCACTGGTTAGCGCAGTGCGCAGCTATGCCCAATTGTATTTAAATATGCTCAGTACCGGTAAAATGTGCTTAGCAGTGCTTTATATTGCTTAAAATAGGCTACTCATGCCTCAGAATGCATAAACATTTCACCTTACATATATATATATATATATATATATATATATATATATATATATATATATATACACACATATATATATATATATATATATATATATATATACACATATATATAAAATTCGTGCACTACTACATTTAACATTTCAATGCTTTTTAAAAAACGTATACATAAAAAATGTCAGGAAATATTTTTGTATACAGATTTCCCACCGAAAATGGAATGTGCAGTAGTGAGACTCGAACCAGGACTGCTGCCTCTTTGTGCAAAGGCTCTAACCAATACCCTATCGCTATGTTGCACAATTTGCATATATTTTTCTTATTATCCTCTTCTGGTGTCTAAGCTGCTAACTGTAGCTAAGCAATGGGCAAACCCATGCAAACCCGCGCAACTACGGGCAGCTATATCGGAAGAAAAAAAGTTATTTTTAATTTTTTTATTTTGCAAGTTGTTTAACATATGGGGGAGTTTAGTATTACCTTGTACACATGTGAGCGGACTCGCTCATGTAAATGGAAGTTGCGGCATTGCTTCATTGCAGGGGCATGGATTTTTGGACTGCTCGGCAGTCCGACACCCCCCCCTAAACTCGTCCATGCTCCCTGTAAGCTTTAGAGTTGAAGCAGCACACCCTCATTAATATGCATGTTGCCCTGCCATCATACTCTTACACTGGTGCTTCCGTGTAAGACTAATCTAGTCATACACAGAAGATTAGTGAATCCAGGGGATTATTATCTTTCAAAAATAAGGCATAAAAGGCATCACTAACATCTAAAACGTTAGTGCGTCTAAGGGGTTTATTTTCTATACTTCTTACCATATAAGTGGATTCTGACACAGGATTAGTACTAACCTCTTTCTTGGAGTCAAACTACTCTAAATCTGCCTCTGTTAAGAGGGTAGCACAGAAGGCTTCTGAATCTTGCATTGTGGCTGAGGACAGTATGTACTTTATTTTTTTTAATTTTCCTTACAAGCAAATGTCGTAAGCATGCACAAAAGGTCATTATAACTTGCATTATAGATGAGGATAGTGCAGACATTTTTTTAATTTCTTCTTAAACCTCAGAGGCAAGTATGGAAGGTTGATAGAGCTTGTGCTGATTCTGTGGAAAGTGCTGTCATTATTCCTTTAAATATCAGAGGTGTGCACAGTATTTTACTATAACTGGGAAAAGGCAGTATACTGTCTAGGAGCATTAAGTTGGAAAAAAATAATGTCCTCATTATTTTCTTAATATTCCACACAATGATATATCAGTTATATATATACAGCTGGCTATGTTGTGGGTAGCACATCTGAAAAGGGAATTTGTTTCCTTTTTTTGATATATTAAGTGTTGTTAATTTGTGTTATTGATAAAATGAATGCTTAACATGTTTTGGTGAATGTTTGGTCAAAGAGTTTGTTGTCATTTAACATGTCAAACATCTGTTAAATAATTTTATATATATATATATATATATATATATATATATATATATATGTATATACATACATACACAGGACTAATTTCTTTTATTTACTATTTTTTTCTTCTTTTTATATATATATATATATATATATATATATATATATATATATATATATATATATATATATACACATATGCACAGGACTTATTTCTTTTATTTACTATTTTTTCTTCTTTTTCTTTTAAACCACTATTTTTTAAGTGAACTGTTTTAAAGCTCAAACATTACTGGAAGTGATTCTCTAAGTCCGTACAACCATCTGTGCACCTGATGAACAGCTTAGCTTGTCATTTTTTTTAGATCCATTTACTGGTCACGAAAGTATATGTTAAAGTGTTTGTATGAGTGGTTTCATGTTATGTTAGTTATCACTGGAAGACCATAACAACTATCTCAGTGTGGTTCCCTTTCTTTGTTTCATCATCTGAAGGTAATACTTTTCTTCCATTTCATCATCTTCTGTGCAGCAATATGTGTAGAAATTGCCTATAAGATGTTGGCTAAAAACTTTGAGATTTTCAAAATAGAAGTTCCTGATGTTACAGAATTCTATTACTAATGCTTTTTCTGTGAAAGCCTTTTCAATGTTCCCTTTGTAATGTATAAGGAAGCTTTGGTCAGCTGTTAAAATGACAGGCTTCTTATTTTTTGACAGTTAGATGTTTAGCAAAATCATTCACATGCGGAAGGTAATTTCAGAATATCCCAAAACAACAAAATTATGTTATTAAAAACAACTTTCATCAATCCAGGAAGAACGTTTTTCATTCATTTATTTCTATTTATTTATTTATTTATTTATTTTTTTTTGCCTTCACCCATCATGTGATTGAGCACAGCCATACCCTCTAACTCATGTATAGTAGTATCTTTGCAGTCATACAATTAGGAAAAGAGGAAGGTCACTGGTGAAAGTGATTTTCAGTGAGTTTCAATGAATCTGAACGTGCACTAATGAATATAATACACATACCATATGCGTGAGTGCAGCATTTATACCCTTTGTTTTTTTTGTTTTTTTTTTTTAATTCATTCAGCTAGTACACTTGACATTGTTCAACTCTTATCATTTGGTAGTTATAGGTGCTCATGTTATTTATTATTAAAATGATAATTCCAACATTTAAGTAGCAAAGTTAATATAACTTTAAACTGCAAAATTCAACATTTCTCATATTTTTCATACTAGATTGACAACACATCTAAATGGTCACTTCACAGGCTATCACACCTTTCAACCTCTTAGTGCAAGAAATCTGGACAAAGTCAAATATGGTGGGGGACAAAGGACCAAAATAGAGACAGAATTTTAATATTGCATTAATTAACTTAGAAAGTTGCTCAAAAACAGGTTTTATATTAGCATGCATTTTTGTAGGATATAAAGTCTGAAACTTAAATGTATGCCATTATTAAATGACATCAGCCTCAACTGTTTGCCAGAAGACTACACATTTTTTGAGAAATGGATAATAAATATGGTGAAAAATTATGGACATTCTGTTAAATGTTGGAAAGATGAGAAGATTGCAGAGTATATAGCTATTTATATAGTATTCTGTCCAAAAATATAATTTCACAAACCGGCAACAGAATGGCATTTTTTCACAAAATTGTAAAATGTCTGCTGCATGGTTCATGAAATATAAGCTCCTAGATGACATGTTGAAAATTTGATATGCAATGTTAAGAAATCTAGTTACGGATATCTATTTCAATAGTTAAACTGTTGTATGAAGAGGAAGCAGTCCCAGCAGTGTCAAAGCAACAGTAGTGAAATATAAAATATCAGATTTTTTTACAGACAGAAGTACAGACCTGAAACCTACACATACAAAATAGGGGATATGTTACTGAAAAGGCCTGAAACTTTTAAACTGTGAATATTGCATCAGCATCACAGACTATGGCTGACATAAAAATTTTTAAAGAAGAGATTAATGTTTACGATTTTTAATGCATTGGATGATATGGGAGATTGCAATTTCACTGTCGACAATTTTATTTTTTATTGAAGTCCTGTGTGTGTAGTACTGTACTGTATTATATTAAACAATTATTGCTCAACCTTTAACCAGATGGTGTTCCCAGGTCACTCCAGAAAAATTACGCATAGGTCTCATGAGTTTAGTCAGTCAAATGAGGGTTTATGGATTTGCTTACAGCAATTCTATTTTTTTGTTAAAATCCAGTTCATACACTAATGCAATACACTATAACATTTTAATGTACTAAAAAGTAACTGTTTCACTGTTACAAAATGTTATTTTAATCCTAATTTCCTATGTATGGAATGCTGCAAGGTGCTCCAACTATTACCTCTATTTTTATCCCTTTTTTATTCCTGCCTATAAATCTCACTCTAGTTTAAACAACTATCAGTCTGCCAAATTAATGGATGTCATTACAGCTTTGTTGGACATGTTATTTTGATGTTGATTACAATTTTGCTCAACATCTTTGAGTGCCTGCACTTAAATCGGCATGCCTGATCAGCAAACAAAATGTTCCTACTCAACATTTGTACTTTTTGAAAAGTGCACTCACAAGTCCTGCTTTTAATTTCTTGGCAAATTAATGTGATAGCTTGCCCATACATAGCATACCAATAAAATAAAAAGAGTAATGGAAAAACTTGGTGTGATGTCAATGCTCTATGAAAGTAATCAAGGAACCTTAATCCTTACCAGTGACACAGGTGAGGGATATTCACTTAGAACAAAAATAGATGAACACAGTATTTCCAGATGTAGCTCTCTGCACCAAGCACACTTTCCCTGAAGAGCACACAGGGAACAAACTCAGTCTTGAGTGGGTTTCCCTCTTTCTCTCCAGATGTCCAAATAAGACTCCCCACTGACACAGCCGTAGACTGAAGTCCTCAGCTGTGTGTTCCAAGCCAATTCCTCCATCACCCTCTCTGTGGAACCAGTGTTCTGGGTCCCTCACACACACACACACACACACACACACACACACACACACACACACACACACACACACACACACACACACACACACACACACACACACACACACACACACACACACACACACACACACACACACACACACCTGGGAAAAGATGGCAAAGATTTACTAGCTATGCTCCCTCTGCCCAGACTATAAGGTAAGTACTGCCACCAGAACACTCCAAAGCCACCTACGCTAAGGTTCTTATAAGTGTACCCAAATATACTGAGTAAAATTAATACTAATATAAATGGTACTGTTTGATCAATGCAGCAAGGCTTTCAAGAGGGTCAAAGTGTCACTGAATAAATATAAGTACTCTCAAATGTTAAAATATTCTCTAAAACACCAGCCACAATGAAAAGTTTAAATATATTTAATAATAAATAATAAAAGAACATAAAAACACTAAATAACTATTTACAATAAATGCCAAAGTTTCAATCAGAAAATATTAAAAATAACACAGAGGGAAAGATAAACACAGATACAGAGAAAACAGTACTTAACTAATCTCCATATATTTTCCTGACTGAGCTAAAGTACTACTATTCTGTGGTTACTTACTAAAGCAAGGCAAGATGAAGTGGGTGAGTAATCCTTCTTTGTTAGATTTCAAGAAACATGCTGCTCTGAGACTTCTGTCTCATGTAGTATTAAAACATCATTTCAGTGCTGAATTACAGAATGACATCACATACATCTGGTCACCTGACTCTGGTTCCCATACTACCCGCTTTTCTAGAAATTGAACCAGAATTTAGCACATATGTGTTACCATACACACAAATAGAGCTTCACTGAGATGTGTCATACCATGTGGAAGCTATAAAACCATTTCAAAACTTTCACCTTCCCAAAGCAGCAACTAGTTCACCCCTAAGGACACTACAGTAGGATTCTTAGTTGTGGTTTTCATGGATATTTCGTCTCTGGCTACAATTAAAAGTGTAAGATACAATCTTTATGTCCTAAACCCAGTAATTTAATTTCAGACTATTTTTCAAAGTTAGCTAGACTGAGATTAATGTCTTCTCTTCCAGTATCATCTGATACAATATATTCATTTCAACAGTTACAATACAGATTGACGTACAGGTCATACAGGTTTCTGTCCAGTAGGATCCACTGTTGGTACATTTTCAACACTAGCAGCTTTACAAATACATTTTTAATGCAAGCATCTGTAAAAATCAGTTTGATATACAAATAACATACAATTCTTTACAAAACTCCAGCTAGCTATGCTGGCATATGTTACACATCCACTGTCCTACTACACTTGGCATAGCTGACAATACCTGCTATCATCACAACTCTCCCCCTTTGAAGACTCAAGTTAGTTTTTCAAGTGACCCTTGAGAAATGTGGCTTGAGGGACATCAGCCTGTCTGGGAACAGACTACCTCATACCCTGTCTTTACAGTCCATCTGCTTTGGCATTGCTAACCCCACTACAGTGCTGCACTGTCATACCATATGCCTGCAACCCTAGGCTCCATGTTATTATCTTGGCATTTTGCTGACTGGCTCAATATAGCCATGTTAAGAAATTGTGGTCTGTAACTATAGTGAATTTCCTTCCATACAGATAGCGTTGAAGTTTCTCTAGTGCCCATACTATGATTAGATATTTTTTTCTACAACTGCATAATATTCCTTCCTGGGTTGAAGTCTATGGCTGAGATATACAATGGGGTGGTATTTTCCCTCAGAAGAAACCTGCCTGAGTATACCCCCTCCCCATGGTTCAAAGCATCCACTTGCACAACAAATTATTTGCTGTAATCTGGACTGGCTAACACTGGGTATCCTGCCAAAGCCCCTTTAAGCATTTGGAATGCCTGCTCACAAGCTGGGGTCCACACTACTGTATATAGTTTGTTTTTACTCATTAGGTCTGTGAGGGGAGCAGCTATTGCACTATAATTGTGAACAAACTTTCAACAGTACCCCACTGTTGCCAAGAATGCTCTCACCTATTTTTTGGTAACAGGGGCAGGCCATGTATAAATAGCTTTTACATTGGCAGGTTCTGGCTTGATCTTACCACTCCCCACTCTATGTCCCAGGTAAGAGATCTCTGCCATATCCACCTGACACTTACTGAGCTTAATGGTCAACCCTGCCCTTTGCAGTCTGCCCAAGACCTTCCTAACATGCTGAAGGTGCTCATGCCAGGAATGGCTTTATATGGCAATATCATCTAGGTAAGCAAGGGTATAATCTCCTGCCCCTTCTAGGATATGATCTAACAGCCTCTGGAAGGTTGCTGGGGCATTTTTCATCTCAAAGGGCATCTTTGTGAACTCATATAATCCAAAAGGAGTCACAAAGACTGATCTCTCTCTCCAGCGGTGGGAGTCAAGGGCAGTAGCCCTTGGTCAGATCAATAGTGGTCAGATAGTTAGCCCCACCCAGCTGCTTTAAGGCTTCATCTGTCTTAGCCATGGGGTAAGCATCTGACTCTGTGTGACTATTTAATTTTGTGTAGTCCACAAAGAACCTGATGCCATCATGTTTCTTTGGTACCAGCACCACTGGGGAGGCCCAGGGACTGCTGAACACCTGGATGACCCCAGTTTCAACATTTCCTGTATCTCCTCCCTCAGAGTCTGTCTGACACACTCAGGCACCATGTAAGGGGCCTGCTTGATAGGCATTTGGGGTCCTGTATCCACATGGTGCTGCATCAGGTGGGTGCACCCAGGTTTCCTGGTGAACATGTCTCCAAACTCCTGTAACACTGCTCAGATTTCTTGAACCTGGGTACGGGATCACTGCTGGAACATTGCTACCCCTTTCACTGAGGTGTCAGTCAAAGCCCAGTGAGGAAATCAGTCACCAGATCTCCTTCAGACTTCTCCTGCCATTCACTAATACTCAGCACAAGGGACGCCCTATCATGGTAAGGCTTCATCATGTTAACATGGTATGATTTGTACCCCTGCCTCTTGCCTAGCAGGTTTACCATGTAGTTAACATCACTGACCTTCCTTACCATGTCAAACGGTCCCTCTCAAGCTGCTTGCAGTTTATTGTGTTTCACAGAAATGAGCACCATAACCTGCTGTCCCACAGCATACTCTTGGGCTGGAACACACCAGACCTTTTTTTGCTGTTGCACTCCTGTCAGGTTCTTCTGGGCCAAGTTCATGAGCTCCCTAAGTGTTGTCATGATGTTTAGGACATATGCCACAACAGACTCCTTGTGGGATTCACACTCACCCTCCCACTCATCACAAATCAACTCTAAAGGCTTCCTCACCCTATGACCATACAGCAACTCTAAGGGTAAGAAACATGTGGACTCCTGCGGGTACCTCTTTGTATGCAAAAAGCAGATGGGTCAAATATTTGTCCCACTCTCTCTTAAACTTGTCTGAAAATGCCCACAGCATGGTCTTTAGTGTAAAGTTTAACTTATCCACAGGATCATTAGTCTGGGGGTGGTAAGGGGTGTTTTTTAGGTGCGTCACCCCAAAACACTCCCACAGACAAGCCAGCAGGTCTGACATGAAATTAGCATCTCTGTCAGTCATTATTTCTCTCAGAAAACCTACCCTGCTGAAAATCTCTAACAAAGCATGTGCCACATTTTCTGTCTCAATAGAGGACAAGGTGGCCACCTCAGGGTATCTGGTAGCATTCTCTATTACCACTAGGATATACTTCTTCCCTGTGAAATTTGGGGTACTCAGAGGCACCACAATACCAATAGCTACCCTCTGAAATGGCTTCTCAATCACAGGCAAAGGCATCAAAGGAGCTTTGACCTTGTATCCTGCCTTGCCTACTTTTAGCACTGCTAGCAGGTCCTGCATTACCCTGTTACATCCCTTGCAATCCCAGGCCAATAAAAATTCCGTATAATATGTCTCTTGGCATGATTTATGCCCATTTGACCTGCAAAACAAATGTCATGGGTTAAGGCTAGAAGTGCCAGATGGTAGACTCTAGGCACTACCAACTGCTGCATTACCTCACTCTCTAGCCCTCCCTCAGAGGTCCATTCTTTACACAGTAACCCTTTGTTGCAGTATACAGGCTCTCATTTTCCTTGAGAATCAGGTGCCTCACTAGCTACCTCCCTCAAGTCTTTTAGTGTAGAGTTTGAGAGCTAAGCCTATCTCAGCTCTACCTTTGTGACCCTTCCCAACTCCCCTTTCACCTTACACAGGAAGTCTGGTATCCACTGACAAAGGTGACTCACTGTCAGCCTGGGTACTGCCACTCACCTCTGCCCTTGCAGTCCCTCTGTCCAAGGGAACATCACTACCTACCAGCAGCTGTGGGTCACCTTCAGGCTAACTGTTACAGGGTAGCTCCCTACCTGAAAGAATCATGTCACCAGCCCTGGCTTCATTTGTGTGATCTGTCTGGGTCTCCCCAAGCTACCAGCCCCTCATGACTGTCTCCAAGCCTGATTGCATGTAATTGCATGCACACAAGATACTGCATTATCAAAATGATTCCCTATCAGGACATCTGCAGGGATATCCTCAACACATCTACTTGCTTTCTTCCTTTTCCACCCTCCCAGTCAAGGTGAACACTGGCCAAAGGCATTTGGAATGGGGTTCTTCCTAAAGGTCTGACTGGAGTGGACTGCCCAAGCAAGCAGTGCTCTTATTTAATCATTGCAGGCTTCAAAATAGTTATGTCAAAGGCTGTGTCTCTCTTAGCAGGGGCCTGTATTCCACCCACTAAGACAGGATATAAACTCTGGTGATATTTTGGTACCTCTGTTGTCTACAGACAGCTTACCACTAGCATATTGTTATTCCCCCCTTGCTGGCTTCCCCACCTTGCCTCAGTGGACATTTATGTGCTATGTGACCCTTCTGGTAAAATTTAAAACATCTAAACCTTGATCATGGCTTTGTGCCTTAACTAGTGGCTTCCCCTGTTACTGTTGGACTCTGTTGGGGTGGCTTAGCCTACTTGTGCAGTGATGCCCTACTTGCTAAGTAGAGAATCACTTTTCTCCCCATCTCATCTGCAGAGTTACCCTCCCAATCTACCAACCAGATTATCATGTCCTCAGGCAAAGTGCTAATGGCTAGTTCCCTCACCAAAAGGTCTACCAGCCCTTCAGAAGTGATGACCTGGCACCCATTCACCCACCTATGAAAATAACTGCTTAACTCAGCAATATAATCACATATGCTTTCATCTGCCTTGCGTCTATGCTCACAAAACTTTTTTTTCTGCAAGCTTCAGGTGTTAACATAAAACATTACAATAAACATTGTTTTACTTTATCAGAGTTTAAGCAATCAGTATCAGACAATTTAGAAACAGCAGTTACAGCTTTATCATGGAGTAAGGGGGACAGAAACCATACCCAGAGACCTTGGTCAACATTATACTTTCATCTGCCTTGCGTCTATGCTCACAAAACTTTTTTCTGCAAGCTTCAGGTGTTAACATAAAACATTACAATAAACATTGTTTTACTTTATCAGAGTTTAAGCAATCAGTATCAGACAATTTAGAAACAGCAGTTACAGCTTTATCATGGAGTAAGGGGGACAGAAACCATACCCAGAGACCTTGGTCAACATTATACTTTCATCTGCCTTGCGTCTATGCTCACAAAACCTTTTTCTGCAAGCTTCAGGTGTTAACATAAACATTACAATAAACATTGTTTTACTTTATCAGAGTTTAAGCAATCAGTATCAGACAATTTAGAAACAGCAGTTACAGCTTTATCATGGAGTAAGGGGGACAGAAACCATACCCAGAGACCTTGGTCAACATTATACTGTTTACATACTCTTTCAAACATATGAAGACTATCAAAATTATCACCCTTTGTAAACTGTGGAAGAAATTTACTGAAAATGTATTGCTTCTGAGGTTGAATTATTCCCTTCCCCATTACTTCCATGACCCTGACAAAGAGTCAGCATCTCCCTCTCATGTTGGCTCTGTTTCTCATTTTCTTCACCTCCAAATGCCGCAGTCTCTCTGCTGATTCTAATTAAATCTCCTCATCCTTTTCTTTGGCCTCCAAACACTGCAGTCTCTCAGCTGGTTCTAATTTCAAACGTTTGACCTCCAGTTAAAGTCTCTTTAACTCCAGATAGATTTTTTTAAGTCCTGTGAGGGAAAAGGTGAACTGTCCGGTTTCTGAAGGCTGCACATCCCCATCAACAGACTGGTTGTCTTCCTGTCTGGTGGTCTGAGCTGCAAGTAAGGCTGAAATCATTTCCTCTTTAGTCAGGTTGGCATGCAACAGTTCTGCACACCTTGACCAATTTGTACCTTGTCAGCTTGCCATAATCCTCTGTTGACATCTTTGCCTGCTTTCCCTGACTAAAATAAACTGACAAAAAATAAATAAAAATGTTGCGATAATGAAACTCTGTATGTTTAGCTTGTGGATGCTGAGAGTACACACACCTACAGGCCTGCAGGCTACAGAAGTTCAATTAATATCCATATCATTGCTCATCAATATGTGGCACCCTCTCTGCTTTGAGCCAGTGATCAAGGAGCCTTAATCCTTACCACTGACACTGGAAAGGGCCATTCACTTGGAACAAAAAATAATATGCACAGTATTTCCAGATGCAGCTCTCTGCATCAAACACAATTTTCCTTAAGAGCACACAGGGAACACAGTCAGACTTGGAGCTGGGTTTCCCTGTCTCTCTCCAAGTCCTCAAATATGACTCCCTCCCCACGGACACAGCTGTAGAGTTGAGTCCTCAGGTAAGTGTTCCAAGCCAAGTCCTCCACCACCCTCTCCGTGAAACCAGTGCCCCGTGTCCCTACACCAAGTATTTGACACACACACTCTTTGAGATTTGATTTACACACACACACACACACACACACACACACACACACACACACACACACACACCTGGGAAAGGCTGACACAGATTTACTACCTATGTCCCTCTGCCCAGACAATATGGTAGGTACTGCCACTAGAACATTCCAAAGTCAGTTACTCTAAGACTCTTACAAAGGCACCTAATTATACTGAATAAAATTAATGCAAATATAAATGGTAGTGTTTGACCAATGCAGCAAGGCTTTCAGAAGTGGCCACAGCATCACAAAATAAATATAAGTACTCTCAAAGGTTAAAATATTCTCTAAACGACCAGACACAATGAAAATTTTAAATATATTTATAATAAATAATAAAAGAACATGAAAACACTAAATATCTGTTTACAATATACATCAGAGTTTCAGGCACAAGAAATAT
This sequence comes from Protopterus annectens, assembly GCF_019279795.1. Lineage (NCBI taxonomy): Eukaryota > Metazoa > Chordata > Ceratodontiformes > Protopteridae > Protopterus > Protopterus annectens. Next base: position 55,995,767 of record NC_056736.1, read on the forward strand.
TAAAAATAACAGATGGAAATATTCACAAAGATACAGAAAAACAATACTTAACTAATCTCCCTATATTTTCCCGACTGATCTAAAGAACTACTATTCCCTGGTTACTTACTAAAGCAAGGAAGCCAAGTTAGCACTGTATCAGCTATAAATGAATGCAATCTGAAGGTCATGCTGCTCAACGCTAAAAGTCTAAATCTCAATATGCACAAGCTCGAACTACTCCTCAAAATGGAGAATACTGACATTTGTGCTATAACAGAAACCTGGTTTAAAGCAGCAGAAAGCACCCCTGCGCTACCAGACTAGAACTCATTCCACACCTTTCAACTCCAGAACATGGACCAAAGCTCCAAAGATGGTGGGGTCTCCATATTCATAAAGGATATGCACACCTCCACACTAGTAGCCCAAGATAACACATTAGGGATATTTCAGGTGCAACTAACATTGGGTAAGATGGTGATTCAGATTGTAGCCTGCTATAGGTCCCCAGCTATATCCTAAGTCTCTCACTCCACATTCCTAAACACCATGGAAACTATGAGGGTCCAACCCAACACTCTCATACTAGGTGACTTCAACTACCCCTCCATCAACTGGGAAAACTACTCATGCACCAATACACTGTCCCAATGCTTCCTGGCATTCATCAATTCAAATGCTCTGGACCAGCTCATTATTACCCCCACTAGAGAAAGAAACATCCTTGACCTGGTTATTACTAACATGGGCAACCATTGCTCTACACCAATAGTCAATACCTCCCTGTTTAGATCCAACCACAAAGTAATCACCATGGAAATCTACATCACACCCACACCTCCTGCAAAGGTAACCACCAAGAAAAACTTCTCCAAAGCTGACTTTGGGGTCCTAAAAACAGAGGTGGCTAACTTCACGGCACCCATGTCAATGGAGAATAGATGCATGATTGCCGAATCATACACCAATGCATTGTACAAACATGAACATAAATAAATGGAACTAGCCATACCCAACAGAACCAAGATGCTCTCCTCCAAAAAAGGAAGCCAATCTAGTGTTCCCCTACCATTAATAAACTCTACAATAGAAGGAAAAAACTGTTGCAGAAAAAGGTGAAGTCCCAAGACTGCAAAATCTTCCTTATTAGCCTCAACAAAAAGTTGAGATCCCTCATCAAAACCTCTAAAGCTAGCTATGAATGCAGAATTGCAGCAGACACTAAAAACAACTACAAAGCCTTCTATATTTATATCAAGAATCTCCAAAGCAATGCCCAGGTTTGCTCTGAGTTACTGCACAGTAGTACCTCTTGTACTGAGCCAACAGATATTGCCAATATACTGGACAACAGGTTCAGTGCCAATTTAACCCCCCCCCCCAAAGACCAATCACAATACCGGAGGAATGCCAGGCAGCCAGCATTACTGCAGCACAGGTTAAATCTGCATTGTCTGAGTCCAAGAATACAGCTTCCATGGGACCTGACAATATCCCTGGATGTGTTCTACATAAACTACAAAGTGAACTGGCACCACATCTTTGTTCCTTGTTCAATCACAGCCTCACCTTAGACTTTGTCCCTACTGAATGGTGCACTGCTACAGTCATCCCTCTCCATAAAGGGGGAGTGACTACAAACCCTGGGAATTATCGCCACATTAGCCTGATGAGTCTGATGTATAAGGCTATGAAGCGGATCATGATGGGTCTAATTAACAAGAATATAGGGAATCTCCAAACTCTAGATCCCAAGCAATTTAGTTTTGTGAAAGGTAGATCATGCCTGCTCAACCTGATTGACTTCTTTGAGCCAGTCACCAAAGCTGTGGATGAGGGCAAGGCAGTTCATACAGCCTACTTCAATCTGGCCAAGGCCTTTGATGCCATTCCCCACTCAGGAATTATTGATAAACTCACAAAACTAGGCATCATCCCCTATATCACTAGGTTAGTTTCAAACTGGCTCACAGATAGAGCCCACAGTGTGAAAGTAATGGACTCCAAGTCAGAATGCCAACCAGTCACGAGTGAAGTCCCACACTGATCATTCCTGAGTCCTCTCCTGTTTGGCATCTACTTCTCAGAGGTCCAGGCCAACACGAAGGGACTCTGGCTGACCAAGTTCACAGACGACTGCAAGCTGGGAGCCATTATTAACTCCCCAAGTGATGATGACATCCTACAGAAAGGCCTCACTGAGACCAATGACTGGTATCAAAACCATGGCCTTAAGCTTAATGCCAAAAAATGCATCATCATTCCCTTTGGAAAAATCTCTGTTCCCACTAATTACCACATCAGTGGCAGCCCACTGAACACTGAAGGTGATATAAGAGATTTGGGGACACAGGTTGACAGTAACCTCTCCTTCGACTGCCACATTGCCACTGTGGTCAGAAAGTCCCTCTATATGGCACATCTCATTACCAAGGGTTTTGCATCCAGGAAGAATAGGTCATCATTGCTCTCTAATCTTCCCTTGTTAAGCCAATCAATGAGTATAATGCCCCATTTGGCATGTACCTCACTAGACACATGCAAAAGCTGGAAAAGCTACAAAAGTACCTCACACAGAGGATCCTAGGTCTTAAACATATGTCCTACAGGGACAGACTCAAAAAAACTCCAACTATTCTCTTTCGCATATCATCTACTAAGCGGCAATCTCTGCTTGACTTACAAAGCCATGTCTGTTAGAAATCCTACATCTAAAGAAATCCAAATCCCTGCACACCACATGCTCCTGATACCTGAACCACAATCAACAGAACATGCTGGAGGGACAGGTTCATAACCCAGAGACTGCCCATGTTCTGGAATGGACTTCCCATGCCTGTCAAGCAGAGCACCTCACTGGCCCTCTTCAAGAGGCATCTTGATGAGTGGATGGGAAATAGAAAGTTCACCCCACGGATCACTGCAGTAGCTCTACTTTATAGAGGCACTGAGAACAAACGTTGTGCGGCACGATGCCAGGGCACTTCTATGGGCTAGGCTTGTTAAGGCTCCAGGGCCATTAGCTTAGTACACACCTATGAACCTATGAAGATGAAGTGGGTGAGTGATCCTTCATTGTCAGGTTTCAAAAACAGACTGCTTTAAGACTTCTGTCTCATGTAGTATTAAACATCATTTCAGTGTTAGATTACAGAATGACATCACATACATCTGGTCATCTAACTCTGGTTCCAACACTACCCCTTTTGCTAGAAAGTGAACAAGAATTTAGCACATATGTATTACCATACACACAGACAGAGCTTTGCTGAGATGTGTTACAGCATCTGGAAAATATAAAACCATTTCATAACTTCCACCCTTCCAGACTAGCAATTAGTTAACCCCTAAGGACAATGTGGTAGGATTCCTAGTCCTGGTTTTCATGGGCATTTCATCTCTGGCTGCAATCAGAACTGTAAGATACAATGCCAATTGGATGCTGCAGTAGTGTAGCGGTAGCATTGTTGCCTCATAGCAAGAGGTTCTCTGGTTCGATTCTCGACTGGGGTGCCTTCGGTGTGGCATCTACATGTCCACCCTGCCTTTATGTGGATTTCCTCCGTGTGCTCCGGTTTCCTCCCACATTAAAAAGACATGCGTCTGAAGTGTTTCTCCCCAGGCCTCTGCTGAAAATTGGCTTAGTTCCAAGTCAGACTTTCCCAGTTAACAAATGTTAAATAAATAAATAAAATCTTTATGGCCTAAACCAGGTAATTTAATTTTAGACTATTTTTCAAAGTTAACTGGGCTGAGATTAGCCTTTTCTTCCAGTATCCTCTGTTATAGTATATTAATTTCAGCAGTTGTAAAACAGTCTGACATACATGTGCATTTCTTTCCTGTCCAGCAGGACTCACTGTTAGTACATTTTTAACACAAGCAGCTTTGCAAATACATTTTCAACCCAAGCATCTGTATAAATCAGTTCGATATACAAATGACATATAATTATTTACAAAACTCCAGCTAGCTATGCTGGCATATGTTACACATCCACTGCCCTACCTCTCCTTACATAGCTGGCAATACCTCCCATCATCTCACTTAGCAAAAACTTAACATACATTTTTTGGATCATAAACAATACTTGTTTAATTCTGGTGGCTGAAAAGAAAACTATTACTAAAAAGTGGAAATCAAAGTGTAAACCAACTGTACTAGAAGTAGTGAATTTAGTAACACAGACAAAACAACTGAAAGTAGGTTCTTTAGAAAAGTATAGGAGCAAATTACATAGAAAAAAATGAGAATTGTGGGAAGAATGCATGGCAGAATAATGTTTTGGAGGAGGAATGACATTTGGGGGAAAGCAATAATTGAATGAGCTTTGTAATGTTTAACTGAAAATTCCGAGAAATATTCTAAGTGATGCATAATGGTTGCAACAGAAAATATGTCAATATGGGTTGCTTTCATGTATATAAATGTATGATTGTCTATGCCATAAGTAATAATTTAATAAAGATGTTTCCTGTTTAAAAAATAAACACATCATAGCTGACTCTCTTCTGTAAAACTCAGTACAAAGTTAGAAAACTATTAAGTTAAATAAGCTTGATAACATAATGAAAATCATGGTATTTCAGAATACAGACCTCACCATTGGTGAAAGCCCTAATCTTATTCCACTGCATTCTGTTTTCCACAATGTTAGCCTCCCAGTCAGATACTATAATTGGAAAACTTAAGAGAATGTATGCAAGCAACTTATCATATCACTGAAAGAAAAATGTAGTTGTGTTACATCTGCTGGTCATCTGATTTTTACCTTTACTTAAACACTGTCAGGTGCTTAATAAAGTACGAACAAGCCTGACATTTCAAAGTACCTGCATTCCTCTTTACTGGTATCTGAACCTGTGTATCTGTGGGGCGATATAGTCTCCTTTTCAAAGAATTTTTATTTCTATAATAAAATCTAGGGGCTGTTCCTACTACTTTCCTAATAGCATCATCTGTCTGTAGGATCTTCCAGTTTCATTCAATTATTTATTTAATAGAGTTAGTGTCACTACTAAAAACAAGAGGGACAGCTAACTTTCATGTTCATTTGGCTCGTTCACCTTCCTCACATCTAATCAGGGATGAAAAGTAAAGTCTGGCTACTGTACTTCTAAATATGTATGCTGAATCAACTCTTCTCAGAATTTCATTCTTAGCATACCCTCTGCTATGAAAATCATTGCATTGACACCCCACACTTGCTTTAAAGTCACTCTCATCTACAAGTAGTCTGGATGCTCTCATTGTCTGACCTCTAACAATATTTCCAAAAACATGATGGGGGTGCATACTCGAATGATGAAGCAAAGTCACCCGATGGAAATCTTTTCTATAAAGGCTAGTAGAATGCAGACATCCTCCCTTCTAGTCACTCATACATCTAAAAAGTCTATACTGGTTAAAGAACAGTGCATAGTAAGTTTAAGGAAAAAGCTACTATTATGTATATGATCAATAAACCTTTCTATGTCTATCAAGCTGTCTTTCCATAACAAGAAAACATCGTCAATGAAATGTTGGTAAAAATGAATATAAGATATATACTTAGTGGATCCTAGTACATTAGCTAATTCCCACTGCGCCATAACCATATTGGTGTAGGTATTGGCAAATGAAGTGTCCATAGGTATGCCTGCAATTTGTAAATAAGTATGATCAAAAATGAAAACA
>NC_056736.1:56006424-56033924 GCF_019279795.1 Protopterus annectens
TGTAGAAATGCTTAAAATTATATTGGCTGCTTTCTAAACAGTTTGTTATACAATTAATTTAATTTCAGTTATGTCATTTTTGTAAAATAAAAAAAAATGAAGATTGTGTGTTCCTTGATTTTTTTTCAGTATCACTATTTACTCAGCTACTGCAGCTGCAAGACGTTGACATCTTGTTCTTCAAAAAATGTATTTAACACAGAAATATATTGACCTGTGCATTAATTTAGGCAGTAACAGATCCTGAATTCAGCCTCTCATGGCATCAATTCTGGGAGTTTTAGGTCAAAGAAAAAATTCATCAAGCTGTCCTTATCACCAAAATAAAATGAAAAAAAAAATGCCTCGATCATTTCAAAATTAGTGTACTATGTATTTATTCTGTAAAGGGGTTAGCCTCTGAATGGGCAAGTGTCCATGATACTGCAAGTTTAGAAGACTGTAAACATTTCACTGTCACTTTTGCATGTCTCTGGGCTTTAGTTGAAGAACAACAAGCCTGCCACAGCAGTGATGAAGCCCTGTTGTAGAAACCAACAGAGAATGTTACTAGGAAGATTAATTAAATGGCTGCCTGAGTAAAAATCCCCCCAAAAAAACAAAAAAAAAATCAACTGAATGCAAGATATCTGTGGCTCGGCTGGATTACCAGGTTAATGCATAAAAATAAATCAGCCATCAAACAAATGTATAAGATAATATAATATACAAACAAATATACAAACAGGACAATGCACTTGAGCTGCTCCATGTTCAAATCACCATAGGTAAAATCCAGTAGCACTTCCTTGCATGCTATAGGTCCCCCTGTATGACCCAGGAAACCCATACCATGTATTTAAACTTATTAGAAACATTAACCATCCAATCCAACACCATATTCATGGGTGACTTTAACCCACTATTAACTGGGAATCCTATATGATACCAAACGTAAATGTACAGATATTCCTGGATTTTGTAAACACTAACTCCCTGGATCAGATACTGAATACATGAACCAGGGGTGCAACCATACCGGATCTGGTCCTCACTAATATGGGAGACTGCTGCACACCCCCTACTGTAATGTCTTCCCTGATGAGGTCAGACCACAAAATGGTCTCCTTTGAAGTAAAAATAAAATCTGAACCCCCAGCTAAACCTAGCATATTCAGGAACTATTCTAAGGCTAACTTCCTGCTATTAAGTGAGAACCTGACAAAATTTCAAGATGCCACAAACCCTGAGAACACTTCTGCCTATGCAGAACTGTTCACAGAAACCCTGTACAAGCATGTTAATAGCTGCATTGAGGCAGCTGTACCCACCAGTAAGAAGTACAGAACTAACTCAAAAAACAAGCCACACTGGTGAAATCACAAAATCAATCTTCTGTATAAAATGAGGAAGACAATCATGGCAAAAATTAGGAGGTGCAGCACCCATCAGGATAAAAGCACTCTCATTAAACAAACCAAACAACTCAGAGGACAAATAAAGTCTAACAAAGCCAAATTTGAGGTAAGTGTGGCCTCCAAGGCCAAGGACCACCACAAAGCATTCTTTAGCTATATCCTCAACCTCACAGGCAATACATAATTGTGTGCAGAGATCATTGTAAATTGAGTCACCTATACTGAGCCAGAGGATATAGCAAGCCTCCTGGCTGATAAATCCAGGCCCAACTTTACTCCTCTCTCCCCCTCAACCTTCCCTCAGGAAATATCATCAAATATAACTCCCCTACAATCACTGGGAAACAGGTCTTTAATGGTTTCTCTAAGACCAATAGCACTGCATCAATGAGCCCAGACAATATCCCAGGATGTCTTCAAAATGGCATGAATCATAACCTTTCAGGGCCTCTGGAATTAATATTTAACTGCAGCCTCCAAAGAGGCTTCATGCCTCATGAATGGAGAAAGGCAAAAGTCATCCCTCTGCACAAAGGTGAGCCATCTACAGACCCTGGCAACTACAGACCCATAAGTCTCACTAGTCTTATATGTAAAGCTATGGAAAGAATTATCATGGAGATGATCAACAGAGATATAGTAAACTTCCAGACACTGGACCCAACCAAGTTTTGTTTCATCAAGGGCAAAAGCAATGGATGAGGGCAAAATTGTTCACATTTGACCTGGCCAAGGCATTTGACAGAATACCCCATGGGTCACAGGCAGGATCCAGGAAGTTAGAACTGGGGAGTCCACTTATACAAAGAGGCCAGTCACAAGTGGAGTCCTTCAGGGATCAGTCTTTGGACCACTCCTTTTTGATATTTACTTCTCCAAAGTCAAGGACAATGTCAGTCGTCTGTGGCTGACTAAATCTGCCGATGATTGCCAATTAGGAGCTGTCATTGAATCTCACACTGACACAAATGTTCTACAGGAGGGGCTGACAGACAAATAACTGGTGTCAGAGTCATGGACTAAAACTAAAAACCAAGAAATGCATAATAGTATCCTTTGGGAAGTCAGTCACCAATCCTGGTAACTATCTTATTGACAACACACCCCTTAGAGTGTCAATAGTCAGGGACTTAGTGACACATAGATAGTACTCTAGCTTTTGATAATCATGTGTTTACAGTGGTGAGGAAATCATTCTTTGTTGTGCAATTTATAAACAAAGGTATGGCATCTAAATCCAAGAAAGTCATTGTTCCACTCTACTCGGCATTCATCAGACCTATCATTGAGTGCAGTACCCCCTTTGGTATGTACCTAACCAGGCATATCCAACAATTGGAATGTCCACAGAGGTTCCTCACTAAAAGAATACAGGGTGTAAGTAATATGTCCTATGCAGGCCACCTCAAGGTCCTATCCCTGTATTCTGTTTCCTGCAGGCTTTTGAGGGGAGATCTATGCCTGGCATACAGGGCACTGTCAGACTCCACTCTGATGAACCTCCTGCATATCCACAAAACAAACAGCACCAGAGTTACCCATTCTAAAGACTTAAACCTTGCCTATGATAGAAATAGAACCTACTGGAGAGATAGTTATGTATCCCGGAGACTACCCCGTCTATGGAACAGGCTCCCCATCCATGTGAAACAGAGTTCCTCCCTAATTCAATTCAACTGCAGCTTGGACAATTGGTTGAATGAGAAACCGGAAATTCATCCTTGGTTTGGCATCTATGTCTCCAATAGACACAGGTAACTTGTAAATGGTTCAGCTTCCAGGCCCATGCTTACACTGCTCATGGGTAGCAGAACTTGCCAGAGTTTTGGGATGCATGGCTAGGCTTAAAAAGGCCCTTGTGGTCGTTAGCCTAGTAAACACCTATGAGCCAATATAATATAATATAATATAATATAATATAATATAATATAATATAATATATTATATTATATTATATAGGTTCATGGGTGTTTACTAGGCTAACGACCACAAGGGCCTTTTTAAGCCTAGGGTGGCTGCGGTAGTGCAGTGGTTAGCATTGCGACCTCACAGCAAGAGGTTCTCCGGTTCAATCCTCAGCTGGGATGCCTTCTGTGTTGACTCTGCATGTCCTTCCTGTGGTCGTGTGGGTTTCCTCCAGGTACTCCAGTTTCCTCCCACATCCCAAAGACATGCTGTAGGTAGATTGGACACTCCAAATTGGCCCTAGGCGTGAGTGCATGTGTGTGTGTGTGTGTGTGTGTGTGTGTGTGTGTGTGTGCCTTCTGTGGAAGGTTGGGCGCCAGGCTGGCAACTCGACACCATAAAACTCTACTGCCAATCATGAGCGGACAGGTGATCCACTGTGGTGACCCTAACCAGGAAAAGCCAGAAGAAGAATGTAATATAATAAATAAAATTATGCATTCTGATTCTCTTGAAGGCATTTGTCACTATATATATTTCTAGTTTTTAAAAATCACAAATGCATATATTTTATAAAGTAACAACACATGTTTGTAAAACAGCTGAAGATATTATTGTCATTGCCTTTGCACTACAATAAATAAGGGTGAAAGACATCTTATTTATACATTTCTATCTGTAGTTTAGACTTGTTTTCCATCAGAATGGTTATTGCAAATGTGATGAAATCAGACATAAGCAGTCCCGAATTAGAAGGTGTTATATATACTGAAACACTAATGAATACTTAATAGAAAATGTTACATATCTGACCATTTGGCTAATCTGTTGTCCCATGCTACAATATGAGTTTATTTATTTATTTTTATTAAGGTTTAAATAACAGCATTGTTACAAAAAAAGAAAGTAGCATGATGGGCATCTGCCTTAGTTTACACAATATCAGAGGAAGCAACATTATTTCACCTGCTGTGGGATTATCGGTCCTCACATTAAGAAGAAAATCTATGTAACCAAAACAGTACTGGTATATGGGAAGGTGTGAACTACCTGGCCATGCCATTAGTAAACCGTGATTTTGTTAAAAAAGTATATACTTCATCAGACAAGAATAGTTTCCTTACCAATTTCCTGTCTTAATACCTTCCACAGTGTAACAGAATTTCTTTTTAAAAGGACAGTGCACTAACAAAGTGGGACAAGGATATTGGCCCTGAGATGCTTATAAGCCTAGCCAAGAGTTTAGCCCATGTCTAGACAAGTCAGGACCCACAGCCCCTGTCCAGCAGGGACACAGGTGGAATCCCTGGAATGTATTTTCTGTTTCCCATCCAGTTATCCAGGTTGAACCTAAAAAGGGATAATGAGGTACTCTGATTAACATGGAGAGGGAGTCTATTCCACAGACAGGGGAGTCTCTGGGACACAAATCTGTCCCACCAACAAGTCTTATTAATATCGCAGACCAGCTTGTGGTCGCAAATGTGGGTTGCTCGTGTGGAGCTTGACTTGCGGAAATGCAGCAGTCCCATCAAAGCGGGGTCTGAGATTGCTTTGTATGCCAGACAGAGGTCACCTCTAAGGATTCTGTCTGAATCTAAGTAGAGGGACAGGGCTTTAAGCTATCTGTGTAGGGTAGGTGTTTGAGGGCTTGGATTCCCCTGGTGAGGAACTTCTGTGGTCTCTCCAGCTGCTGCATGTGCTTTGTGAGGTACATGCCGAAGAGAGCTTTGTACTCAATAATTTGCCTTATAAGGGAAGAATACAGGGATCTTATGACATCTTTGCCCCTGGATGAGATATCCTTAATTATGAGGTGGCCCATGTAGAAAGCTTTCCATGCAACTGAAGCAACATGGTGGTCAAAAGTCAGGTTGCTATCAACCTGGGTACCTAACCCTCACTACAGATTCTGTACTTAGGATGTTGTTATTAATGTGATAATATGTGGGGACGTCACACTCCCCAAAGGAGATGATGATGTATTTTTTGGCATTCAGCATGAGGCCATATTTCTGGCACCAATCTTTAGTTTGGGTGAGACCCTCTTGGAGGACATCCACATAACATGGGGAATTGATGACTGTGCCCAGCTTGCAGTCATCTGCAAACTTGGTCAGCCATAGCCCACTGGTTTTGGCCTGCACCTCAGAAAAGTATATCTTGAATAACAGAGGCCCCAAGACCAATCCCTGGGGTATGCCATTCATTACAGGTCTACTGCTTGAGGTGGCTTTCCCTATTTTGATTAGGTGAGTTCTATCAGTGAGCCAGTTTGCTACCCATCTGGTAACATATGGATTGATGCCTAGTTGTGAGAGTTTATCTACTAGACCCAAATGGGGAATAGTGTCTAAGGCTTTGGCCAGGTCAAAGTAGGCGGTGTGCACCATCTTCCCCTTGTGCATGGCTTTGGTGACTGTCTCAAAGAAGTCAACCAGATTTTACAGACATGACCTCCCCTTGACAAAGCCAAATTGTGTGGGGTTGAGTGTTTGGAGGTTGTCAATATCCCTGTTAATGAGGTCCATGATAATCTGTTCCATGGCCTTGCAGATCAGGCTAGTTAGACTGATGGGCCTATAATTTCCTGGATTGGCGGACACTCTACCTTTGTGTAAAGGGATGACAGCGGCTGTCTTCCACTCAGCTGGGATAAAGTCAGTACTCAGGCTTTTGATGCATAGGGTGGCTAATGGTGCTGCAAGTTCATGCCAGAGTTCATGTGGGATGCAGCCTGGGATGTTATCAGATCCCATGGAGGCTGCATTTTTTTGTCGTTGAGAGGGCAGTGATTACCTGTTCCCTAGATATAAGGGGTGGGGGGCAGGTATGGGGATGTCCTGATTTGCTGATGGGACTCAGAGGTAAGAAGTTTTCAATGAGTCTGTCAGCCAATAGATTGGCTATATCTACAGCAGTTGTATATGCTGTACTCTTGACCACTAGTTATGAAAAGATCTGGTGCTTCCTTTGAGAATGCACACATAGGTGAAGAAGGCCTTATGATTGTCTCTAGTAGATGTGGCCAATTTGAACTTGAAGTTGGCTTTAGAGGATTTCACTAGTGCTCTTATTTGCTTGTTCAGGTTAAGGAGAGATTGCTTCCAATTGGGCACCTGCTCCTTCTTGGTCCTAGACAGCAATTTGTTTCCTTTTGTTATGTAGATTATTTTTTGCAGATGTCCACCAAACAGGTTTACTCTTCCTTGTGGAGAATGATTTTGTCCTGTCGGGTATTCCTGATTCCATGCATCTATATAAATGTTCGTATAGTACTTTGGTGTAGATTTGGACATTGCTGCCAGTTCCTACAGTGGGGGAGGGGATTGTGAAGCTGTTTATACCATCCCTCAGGAGGTTGTATTCAGCTTTGGAGAAGTTTTTTTGTTTGACCCTAGCAAGAGGGGGCTAAGGAGAGATGGTGACTTTGAAAGTGACCACTTTATGGTCAGATCTTACCAGGGAGGATGATACCGTAGAGGAGCTGCAGTGGTTACTCATGTTGGCTAATACCAAGTCCATGATATTATCACCTCTTGTGCGGGTATCAACTAGCTGTTCCAAGGCATTTGCATTGATAAAATCAAGGAATCTCTTGGCATTTGTGTTCTGGCACAAGTAGTTTTTCCAGTCTATGATTGGGTAATTAGTCACCCAAGATCAGGGTTAAGGGTTGAATCTTCATAGATTTTAAGAGGTCCAGATAGGTGGAGTGGGGCATCTTGAGTCAAATGTGGGGGCCTCTAGCTAGATATAATTTGAATAGGAGCCTTGTCAATGGATCACTGCACCTGGGATGTCTCTTGTGCATCATACTGTTTGACCAGCCTGGAGGTGTGTGTGTCTTTAATATATATTGAAACTCCACATCCTTTGGCTTTGCTGCCCATATTTTGCGGTCTGAATGTATGATAGCATGAGTACCAGGTAAGGCTGGGGTGCTCTCCACAGCTTTGAACAAGGTTTCTGTGACTGCACAATGTCAACATCTTCCAGGTTTAAGAATGCTTGCAATGAGTGCAGTTTCATGTTTAGGTTCCTAGCATTTAGCAGCATGACCTTTAATTTGCATTTTGTTGAGATTTTTATGTTGGTAGTATCAATCTCATGACTTTTCCTAAAAAAGACACTATGGGAGAGACAGGGGCCTTTGCCAGAAGCCCGAAGCCCAAGTGAGACAGATGCAGGCCATCTCTAGCAAAGCATCGTGGTCTGTCACTCATATCTTTCAGGCTGTCAGGCACTGGATCCCCCTGGAATGACACCAGAAACTAAGCCAATTGTTAAAGTCAATCATTTTCTGTTTGTATTGAGGCATCATTCTGGGTGACGTTAGAATGCTGTTTAAGGCTGGGGACATACCTGCCTGGAACACATATTCAACGAGCTCAATCAAGTCTCTCTTCATATAGTCCAGGGAGGTACATCTCAAGTCGTTCACACCAACATAGGTTATGACAGATTCATAACAGTACCTGTTGTTGAGAGACTTGAGTGTATGTGTGATATGGCAAATTCTGGCACCTGGCAAACAACTAACCATGACTTTCATCTTATCCAGCCTGGTGAGAGGGCACATCTGTGTGTCTCACAATGGAGTCTCCTATGCTAATATGTTGAGTTTATGGTTAAGCCTTAGTGGCTGCGAGACACTGGTGTGTGGACTATGCATGGTATGTGGTGTGGAGGGTTGTAGAGTTCTCATGTATTTTTGCCTCTGAGGACTCCTTTGTTTGGGTTTGTTTTTGCTGAGAACTTCCGCATATGTGGGTTTGTGTTGTGTAGTTGTGGGTGGTGTTTCAGGGGTAGTGATTGTGTTTACAACCTTTTCAGTGCCAGATATGCTGGCTTGTGAGGGAGAGAGCAAACACTCTAGCTTCTTTATGTAATTAAATCTTAGGCAAATTGTGTTCCTAGGTGGTAGAAGTAGATGGTTGTCCATGTACATGAGGCAGCTGCTATACTGTCTCAAGATGCCCATATCAACCAGGCTGGCAGGAGAAACCATAGGAAATTGTCCATCCATATTTGTCAGAATCTGACAGAGCGAGGCCAGGGGGAGCTATGCGGTAGGCCTAAAGTCCAAGTGCTTAAACCAAAACTAAGAGGCTTAGAATAATACTTAAAATTTAAACAAACTAAGAAAAAGCAGTAATAAATGTGTCAGAAAAGATGCAATTGAACACTTTAGAGACCAAGTAGCAGAAAACCAAGATGAAGTGATAGAGTAGGGGGTGGAAAGACAAATATTGTAAAAGCAGCTGAGTAAAGTTTTTTTTTTTTTTTTTTAGATAAAGTGGAAAGGGAGAAAGGAGATAATTCAATGTTAAGAAACTAAGGGGTTGGCCTTCCCAAATGTTCTCTCTGTATTAGGCAAAATGTGCTAATGACACTGGACTTGGAAGAGTGTCTCAGATCAAATTTACACTAGGGGCGGGCAACTGCAAAGCTACCAAGTATACTATGGTACAGCTACTAGCTACACTATTTTAGGCAGAAAAACACTACAGAAATGTTTATCACAGCAGAAAAACAGCAGTGAGACACTAAATGAAAGTTTTAAACAGATAAAGGAGCAAGGAGACTCTAGTGAATGCTATTAACAAAATGAGTTATTCTAGCATAATGTATAAGGACTGTTGCATGCACTTAAAAAGTAAATCCAGCACTAAAATTCAGAGGAAATAATACAATACATACCCAAAACACACACACATATATATATATATATATATATATATATATATATATATTATATATATATATATATATATATATATATGAAACAAATGCAAATAAAAAAAAAATTGGCATTTGAGGAATTCATCTCTCTTATAATTTAGCTGTACTCATCTTAAGAATAGACGTGATGGAAATGTTCTCAATCTCGGGGGGGGGACATCCAATTTCAACTGCCACAAAAATTCTTTGTATTCTAATCTATTTTACCAGTCTCCTCCCCTTGAGTTGGGGATTACTCTCTCAATGATAGCAAATTTAAACCTAATGAAACAAGGGCAGACTAATGAGTGTTTACAGGCGGAGATATTAACATTACCCTTTGTGATGTCATAGTAATGTTCACAGATTAATTTACAGAAAACTTTTTCAGTGTTCCGAGTATTAAAAAGTAGGAGAAGTGAAACATTTGGCGATGTAAATCATTCCCTGTGTTCCACAATTTCCTGTTGATAAGGAAAGTTTTTTTTATTATAGTTTTTCAAAATAATATGGTCTGCCTCCAATATTCTTTAGTATTGAGAGCAATTCCTACATTTTGTGGTGCCTTTAATGTGTGTTGTCCATAATGGGTTGTTCTTATTCTTTTCCAGTATTATTTTTTTTCAAATTAGGTAATATTTTATAAATAAAATGTAGATGCTAACCAACCTCATAATAGATCCCTTTGTTAATTTAAAAATATTTCAATTAGTCCTTATAATTTATTTTATGATGGGTGGTATAATTGTGCCCAACTATTACTGCATATTCAAACATATTGATGTTGTTTATGAAATTTTGTTGTGGTCTCATCAACCCATTATCATCTTATTGATCATTTATGTACTGTCAAAATCTATTCTTAACTAGGAGATGTAATCAATATCCCATTTCCTTAAAATATTATCTTTGATGAAACATACTAAACTTGGAGCACAATCTCTATCAATAAACATTTTTCCAGTATTTCATATTCTTGCACTTATGCCTCTTTAAGGGAAATCATCCTAGCTAGATGAATAAATTGGCCTCTAACTTATCTTTTTTTGTGTATATATAAGGATGAAGGACAAGAGCTGTTAAAATGTAGATACATGTTACTTGGTGTAGGCTTTCTATAAATTTTGGAATTAAAGCCAAATTCATCATATGCTATAATGATCTCAAGGTAATGAACATCCTTTTTACTCAGGTTGAAAGTAAATTTTAAAAACCTACAGTCTTGTTCTTATGCATATATGGTGATCTCCTGTGTGTCCCTCCCCCACGATAAAGGTATCATCCACATATCTCAGATATAATTTACAGTGGAAGCAGTAATTTCCAATGTCCATAATACCAACTTCGTAAATATTGGGGCACAAGTCATGTCTATAGCAACTCCTCTTGTTTGCACAGTTCCACCTCAAAGTACATAAAATTGTTATCTAGAATTAAATTCATACATTCCAGTATTAAGCTGATTTCTATTGCTGTAAGGGAAAGTGAAATCAACTAAATCTTCTTGAGAAAATTCCAAACCAATGCTTTGACATATTCTGGTAAATAAATATATAACATACGTTGTTAAAACTATTGTATTAGTAGGCTACAAATCATTTGTAAGCCTTCCTAAAAGGTTCCACAAATCCCTAGGAACATGTGTCTTCTTGTTCAAAGTAGGTTTTAAAATTCGACCAACAAAACTAGCCAGGCGTAGGATTTTTGAACCCTGTATGGCCACTATAGGACATAAAGTTGGGGTGTTGATGCTTTTGTAGTCCTTAGGGATTCCAAATATTGTCTGACTTAGTGGGTTAGAGTTGTTCAAAAATCATGCAGGTGGGATATAATCGCATTCTGTGTCAACCGATCTTCTAATTGAAGGTCTAACTTCTGTATACAATTTTTAATATATGTGCATAAATACCCTCATTTTGCAACAAAGTGAACATTGCACTTGAATAATTAATAGTATCATAGATAACTATACCACCTTTTCTCTGATTTCATCACTCTAAGACACCTGTCTTTAATGATAGAATGAGGAAGTTCATTTTCTTCTTTGGCATAATTATACCTACAAACACTTTTTTTTTTTTTTTTTTACCCTCAAGTTGATATATGCCACATTAACATGCCTTTTCAAATGAATAATCCAGTAGATGTAGATGTGTATGTTAAATACTTTAAAAATACTTATAATCTCTGAGAGGTAGAGTCATATCAGCATCTAGTTTTTCAATCATGCCTGATCTAATGTTAATAGCACTGTGAAACTGTAGTGCTAAATTAATTTTTTGACTGTACAACTTAAGTTGTATCCAGTAATCAGCTATATCACCTGTATACGGATAAAAGTAAATCACTTTTCAAAAAAGTTTATAGTTGTTATAGTGTAATAACTAAATGACTATAATTAAAGATCTTATAAACAATACAGGTGTAAATTATCCCATCTTCTCTAATATCTATCTCATTCTCTTCACTCTGGTTGGTAAGGGATGGTAATTGTGATACCCCTTCAGTGGTTGTTTCACAATATGCTCTGATTTGTGAAGAGGGAGGAATTCTACCAGGTATTAAAAATCGAGTCCAGTATTATCCTGGGCTCTACTATAGTCATTATTCACACTGCCGTCTTGAATTTTTTCCTGGTATAACTGGGTTGTCCAACCCTTCATAGTCTATATTTGTTCTAATACCTTACTTTTCTTTTTGTTGGTAATATAATGGACTATTTTTTCTTTATATTGTTTCAAATCCCTATTAAGCTTCTTATTTTTATGTGTGACCATTATAATACTATGTTTATTTACTCTAGAAAACAAAGCCTTATAATTCTGTTTATAACTCTCATATAATAAATCATTAGTAATACTATTACTGAGATTATTAACTTCATCAAAAACGTTTTTAAATACATGTATCGTTATTTTTATAATTGCTGTAAGTCAAAATCATGTTGATCAAACATGTCAATTAGTTCATCATAAAACAAAAAATATTTTTCAAACCCATTAGGGAACTTATAAACTCTTTTTCCAGTCATGTTCTACAGTACCAAAGTCATGGAAAAATGATCACAATGCAAGAATCTTGATAGTTGTATAGAAATATAACAAAATGTGTACAGTAAGGTTATGGACAACTATGGAATGTAACTGACTCTATTACGATAACCAAAAAAAAAAAAAAAAAAAAAAACAAACATTAAAAATGCCAACTATCCCAATATAATCGTATAATGATTTTGCAGTAGACACAGAAACTAAGGATATTTCCATATGTCATCCACTAACTTATAATACATGCTTCAAAGCTGCAAGGCTATTTGTAAGATATATATACAGCCACATTCCCATAGCTAGCAGTTGCTAGCAGTGGGTTTGAGACTTCTTTTGGGAGCACAAGTAATGCACACACCCAAGGAAAGTTGAGATAGAAAAGAAGATGTGGTCTATGGGTGAATAAAAGGGACACACAAGATGAGTGTTGGACTTGGAAAATCTGAGGGAAAGTCAGAGGGGCATAGGCAATGTTTTTTGGTGGGAATATATCCTTTTAATAATAGAAGGAACGGTAAACACAGTGAAAGAGGAGGTGAAGGTAATTACAGAAGGTATACCCACAGAACAAATAGCACAACACAAGACACACAAAGATTGGAAATAAAACAGTACGGATAGTTAAGTTACACATACAGTGCACTGCACAACACAGGCAATGGTAAGTTGACAAACAGGGTGGGGATGCATACTAGCCATAGAGAAATGCAATAAAATATTTACCTATATAATATCACATTACAACATGTTCCAAATTGTGTGGCAGTCATACCTGGATGTGTATGAATAATGGTAGATGTGTGTTCCGGGGTAATAATGAAGGATCACAATACACATTGGATAAATATACACATATTCAATTACACCATCAGCAGTGCATGTGTAAGCCAAGCAACATCACAGATGAGCAAATTCAGGTCTAACAATGGTAGATAACTCCAGCAGAGGACAGATACAAACCTACAACTAGGCATGTGAAATGCAAACAACCAAGCACAGTGTCAAACAGAAATACTGCAAAAGAGCAACACACACTGCTACATACACAAGTAGTTGTACACAACCAATAAATGTGTAATTGAATGTGTCTGTGTTACACACTTATGCCATGTCAGAGGTGACACACAGGTGTAGATGTGCATGTATGCTGGCAGTGGCATAAATGGATTGTACATGAAATCAAGGTCAATACACATACATTCACCAATGACATGTATTTAATTATATGTTAAAAAAATGTAACAGTACAGTATAATGAATATAGCAGGTAGTGCACATGGGTGTGAAAAAACTATACTGGGTAACACACAAGTATAATGATAACAAGGATGTATTGCAAGGATTAGCCAGCAACTTGTGTGCACATGTCCTGTATTACACAATAGGCATACATGTGGCGCATGTTCACTGTGCCAAATTAATAAATGGCAATGGTCAGTAGATTTAACAAAGGTAAACATACCTACAAAAAATAATAGGGAAATATGCATGTAGCAGGTAGGTGAACAACCTGGACCCATATCAGGATAAAGAAGGAAATGGAAAGTTGACACAATGAAACTGCATGTGTAAAGCACACAGGATGCTGTAGAAGCCACAAAGCCCTGCTTTTAACAAAATGGAAAATACATGAGAAATAGCCAAATGAACTGCTGATGGCCTCAGGACTGGACATGTATAAATCATACATACACAGTAATGTGCAATCATGTCACATCAGCATGCATAGGTAAGCAAGCTAAAAATAAAAAGCATATACACATATACTGTCACACAAATGTCAACTGAAGAAATGTAGATGTATGTCAACCACCCTGCTCATTATGGAGAAGAGGACACTCTTGTGAGCATCATTATAGCACATCATCAGTAAATCACTGAATACTCACATGTCAAAGGTAGATTTCTATGTCAGTATGTATCTGACTATCTGCATACACATGTTCAGTCATTTAATGTATACAGCTATTTATGTAAGGTGTACACCGAAGTCACTAGATCATGGGTGTGGAAATGCTACATACTACAAACATGGTTTAATGCCTTGTGAAAGAATGTGTTATCAGTAACACTGTGTACAGATTAATGTTACATTGCTGTTTGATGCTGTCAGAAAAGGCGGACTGCACAAAGACAGGATATACCTGTATATGATACCAAATGGCATCAGTATTGCCAAACCATGACAGAATACCACATCATGATAGTGGGGCATCATGTCAATTGTCATCCAAAAACATGTGGAATGACATGTCTGTATGTTGCACATACCTGATGTGACAAAAATTTAAATCCAAGGCATATGACACTGTTAGTGGTGGAGTATGGACAACATATATTGTCTGTCAGTTGCCACAGTAACATATATGTTTACTGGCTGCCTGTTGCACCACTATCTGCATGTTAACTGCCACAATGCATGGACAGTTGAATGTGTGTGGAATGTGTACTATGTTAATGCACAGTATCTCATGCACACATTGAAACCAAAGTAAATGTCACATGAAAATAACATATAAGCATGACCGATACACATTATACAAGCACAAAAGTACATATACAGTCCAGTTAATGAAATGACAATCACTATGCTGGCAGCATAGCACAAGTGGAGTACACAGACAATACTTATGGACTAGAAGGACCAGGCTAATCAGGATCAGACTCCTGAATGATCTCAAGATCTATCACCCTAGCATGGAGAACATCAATATCTGTGCCGTAACAGAAACCTGGTTCAAGGCTCCCAAGAGCACCCCAGTACTACCAGGTTATACCTCATACCATGCTTTTCGGCCCCAAAACTTGGACTGAACCACAAAAGGAGGGGGAGTATCAATATTTGTCAAAGATACCCACACCTCCAGGTTGGTGGCACATCACGAAGCATTAGAGACTATCCATGTGCAACTAACAGTGGGTAAAACTACCTTCCAGTTTATAGCCTGCTACAGACCACCCTCCCAAACCCAGGAACCCCACTCAGCCTTCCTGAGAACACTGGAAAATATGAAGGTCTCTCCAAACACCATTATATTGGGCGACTTCAACTACCCAAGCATAGACTGGGAGCATTACTCTAGCTCCAACATCCTAGCCCAAAGGTTCCTAGAATTTATAAACTCAAATGCTATGGAACAACTTGTTACCACTCCCACAAGAGGGGAAAACATACCGGATCTGATCATCACCAACATGGGGACTCTATGCTCCAGACCAGAAGTGTATCCCTCACTGGTAAGATCAGACCATAAACTAATCTCACTGGATATTCACATCCCGACCCCACCCCCTGCCCAGAAAACCACAGTGAAAAACTTCTCTAAAGCAAATTTCACACTCCTAAAAACCGAGGTGGAATCCTTCAAAGCCCCTGAGCCTGTGGAAAATACGGCCCAGACTGCAGAATCCTTTCTAAATGCATTCTATGAACACCTTCAGGAATGCATGGATCATGCAATCCCAAATAAAAAAAAACAAGACCCAATCCTCCAAAGGCAGACGTCATGTCTGGAAGACCAAAGCCATAAACAAACTATACAATAGAAGGAGGAAACTACTACATGATAGAGAAAAATCCCTGGCATCTCTGATCAGTATTAGCAAAAAACTACGGGCACTCATAAAATCGTCTAAGGCCAGCTTCGAGAGAAAAATTGCACAGGACACTAAGGATAATCACAAGGCTTTCTTTAGTTATGTTAGGAACCTGGGTGGGAATTCTTAGATATGCTCAGAATTAGTCCAAAATGACAAAAAATACATCAAACCCACAGACATTGCCAACATCCTAGGTGACAGGTTCAGCGCAACCCCCCCCCCCCACCAAAAGGGCAAATATCTATCCCAGCAGAGTGCTGCCCCCCTGACATCTCAGATGCTCAGGTAAGAGCTGCCCTCTCCAAAGCAAAAAATACAGCATCAGTGGGACCAGACGGTATCCCAGGCTGCGTCCTACATGAACTCCAAGAAGAGCTAAACCCAAACATATAACTACTTTTCAGTCTCAGCCTTACTAAAGGATATGTACCCAAAGAGTTGCGTGCAGCAACAGTGGTCCCTCTCCACAAAGGTGGTGCCTCAATGGATCCTGGAAACTATTGCCCCATAAGCCTGACTAGTTTGGTCTGCAAAGCTATGGAAAGGGTCATCATGGACCTCATAAATAAAGATATTGGGGACCTACAGACACTGGATCCTACCCAGTTTGGCTTTGTTAAGGGCAGATCCTGCCTCTTAAACCTGGTCGATTTTTTTGAAACAGTCACCAAAGCCATTGACGAGGGGAAGGTGGTCCACACAGCCTACCTGGACCTCGCAAAAGCCTTCGATACAATACCCCACTTGGGCATTATAGATAAGTTCACCAGATTAAATATAAACCCCTATGTCACTAGATGGGTTGCAAACTCGCTCAAGGACAGAACCCACATGGTTAGAATTGCTGGAGCCATGTCAGACTCCAAATCAGTTACAAGTGGCATCCCACAAGGCTCAGTCCTGGGACCTCTCTTGTTCTGTATATATTTCTTGGAGGTACAGGCCAACATAGAAGGACTGTGGCTGACCAAGTTCGCAGATGACTGCAAACTGGGCGCCATAATCGACTCTCCAGCCGACACAAGCATCCTCCAAAAGGGCCTCATAGAAACAGACAACTGGTGCCAGAGCCATGGCCTCAAGCTAAAGCCAAAAAGTGTATAGTCATCCCCTCTGGCAAAAACAAAGTGCCCACAAATTACCACATAGGTGGTAATCCATTAAGTACAGAAGAAGTAATTAGGGACCTGGGGACCCAAGTTGATAGCAATCTCTCATTTGACAACCACGTGGCCAAGGTGGTTAGAAAAACATTTTATATAGCCCACCTAATCATGAAGGGATTCACATCTAGATCAGGGGAGGTCATCGTGCCTCTTTACTCATCCCTCATCAGGCCCATAATTGAGTACAATGCCCTTCTTGGGATGTACCTTACCAGACACCTGCAGCAACTGGAATGACCCCAAAAGTACCACACCAAGAGGATCAAAGGGCTCAAACAGATGCCATATGCTGCCTGGTTAAAGAAACTCCAACTCTAATCAGTGGCATACCACCTGCTCAGAGACGATCTGTGCCTGACGTATAAAGCCATGTCCAACCCGGAATTAATGGACATGCTGCACCTCAGAAAATCCAAATCCCATCGAGCGCTCGAGAGACTTGAACCTCAGCACTGAAATAAATAGGACATGCTGGAGGGACAGATTCATAACCCAGAGGCTCCCTTCACTCTGGAATAAAATCCCAGTCCAGGTTAGGCAGAGTCCCTTATTGACTCTCTTCAAGAGGAATCTTGATGAGTGGATGGGAGATCGTAGGTTTACCCCGGGTATCACTTCTGTGTCACTGTTAGACAGAGGCACAGTATACTAACCTCGAAAAAGGGCATATCAAAATTAATTTAAAATGGGTGGTGAAAGCCAAACACACTCTGGCTAGGCTTATAAATGCCCTAGGGCAGATAGCCTAGTATGAACCTATGAACCCTGAATGAATTCAGCATAGCCTGTGCCATATTCTCATTAAAGGTCCCCATCATGTCTTGCATTTGTGTTTGGAACATATTAGTCATAACCTCCTGCATCTCCTCTCAAACATTGTCTCTATCCCAGTCGAGTCGACTTCTCCTCTTGGGGCAGGCAGGATGTCTCAGGCAGGGATAGGTCAAGGTGACTCAGCATCATTGTCACTGTGATCCTTGGCAAAATCTAGCAGTATCCTCACATGTGCACATCATCTTCTAATCAAAGAACATACATGGGTACCATGCTCTGTAAAGACTGATTGCAAAACACAGCAGAAATGAAAAGCAAATGTGTATCTTGCAAAACAGTCCCATGAGTATCATAGCACAACACAATATGATTATGATGACAATTTACATTGTGACTGAGACACGTCTATTATGGACAGAGTTACCTATGGCCTGATATGTTGCATTCCTAAAAAGGTCAACAGTACTCTCTTCTGAAGAATTTTATATGCTTAGATACATACACACACTCACACACACACACACACACACACACACACACACACACACACACACACACACACACACACACATGGCATTAGCTTTGTAAAAATGTATGAATGCTCAAATCAACATATTTTACTGTCCACATTCATTGATTTATATGAGCAGCCACAACATGTCGCTGTTAAAATAAGAAAGTGATCTGATAATATTGTGGACAATAGGCAAGCCATATGACAGACATCTGAGACAGGCACCGTGATATTTGTCTGAACACACATCAACATAATGAGTACAACACTAAAAACAATGTGGTATGTTCAATAAACACAACTGTTGACATATAAGAATCTAATATACATCTGTTACTAACAGTATTGCATGGGTACAACTGTATGTATTATCTACAAAAAAGTCAACAATCAGTAGCCTGAAAAAAAAAAACTTTGTGAATATGCTTGCTAATATTGAACTGCCACAATCAAATGGATATCTGCACTGTCAGTCAACCTGGGCTACAACAGTATGTTTAAAAAAACACCCAAGGGGTTTGAGGACAGATACAACACCAATGTTGACATGCATGGTCGCCTGCAGGGTATGCTGAATATGAATGGGTAACTGCTCAATTGTCAGTCAACCTGCATTATAATAGCATGTTTAAAAAAATACCCAAGGGGGTGTGAGACAGATGCAGTACCAATGTTAACCTGCAGAGTATGCTGAATATGAACTGCTGCAATCAAATTACTACCTGCTTAACTGTCAGTCAAACTACATTATAACAATTTGTTTGAACAAACACTAAGGGGTTGGAGGCAGATGCACCAATGCTGAACTGAAGGCCATGATGCACAATCTGCAAACAGCAATGCAAACACTCACAGGGCACACACCCATTCACTCTGTGAATAGGCAAGATATACACAACAGAGCAATCATCAGAAAACAAAGCCATACATCATAAATACTAACAAAAGCACTTACACTTGCATATAAAACATTCATATTAAAAGATGTGTGACAAGATACACCAAACAAACTGTCATTTAGGTTATGGAGTACATTTAATGGAATTTGTTCTGAAAAAGTTACTAAAAGATGCATAAATTATCAATATTGTTAGACGTAATCCATAGTTGTAAGCACAGCTACTGTATGATAATTTCACCTGCCTTACTGATGCATGATGGGTATTCCTGCATTCTAATTGATAAACATGTTTTTTTTTCTGAAAAATACAGGCCTAAAATCAGGGGAAGATGCATTTCAATTCATAAAATATGCAAAATAATCAACGTACCTCTCTCCCTCCGCTGATCCTGAAACCTGTCATCTGGTCATTGTACATGGCTCTGTTCTAACTGAGATCCTCGTCATCTGAAATAAAAAAATAGAATGTATGAAAAATGTATTGCTCAAATAAGACTGACATACATTTCTCAAAATAGTTTGTAGACATTTCTTTCTGAAGAGCTTTAGATAAGCACAGTACACATTGCACATTTTTACATTCAAGTGTTAACATCTTTGAACACAGACTGAAGGACATGTGATTCTAAACCTAATCTTGGCTTAGGATTGCAAAATATGGACATGTGCTGCTCATGTAGCTAAACAGCTGGAAAAATACATTCATGTTATCACTGTGTTCAGATACATTAATGGTAAATTGCAAATCAGTACACAAATACATACATCTTCCCTGTTCTTCATTTCAGCTGTTAGTCTGCCCATCCCAGACCCTCCAAATTTGAGGATGATGATGTTCTACTACTGATTTCAATAATTCATGAGAAAATAGACCTTCGTAGCATTTTTACAAAGCATATAATATTAACCAAAACATTGCTCAGGCATATAACAGGATTTAACAAGATGTACTGCCCCCACAGTTAAATAAATGATTTTAACAGAATGTTACGGATTAAGGATATATTAGTAGGAATTCGATGAATAACTGAGTTATTAACAACTACACTCAAAATTTACATTAACATCAATAAGTGTAATATGCATCTATAAATAAATGTTATGGGTATATCAAAGCAAGATAACAGTTGCAGAAATATGTGTCCCCCTGAAGATTTGAACACACAGCACACCAAAATGTAGATATGCTGGCCTCTTTCCAAACAGGATGAGGTAACAGTCAGTGCATGCTACTTTTCAACAAACAGGTACTGCACTCTAAACACTGCTGTTCAATAGGTGATGTTATCAGAGTGTTGTGTATTGCAGCCACATTAATATAAATTCGAAGACTATATTAGTGAATCATTACCATGCACAACATAAACCTTTATATAAAGTTTTGTAATATGGTTCTTCCAAAAAATGCTATGGGTGAAGTTAACTAAGCTAACAGGCACAGATATATGTTTCCCCTCTGTGGTTTGGAATCCACAACATGCCAAAATTTAGGCAAGCTGGCTACTTGCTTTATAAGCTGAACTAAAACTCTTCACATTATTCTTAAACCAAGAGGTACTGCGCTACAAATCCTGTAATTATAAAGCTGATGTTATCAGAATATTATGGATCATGGCTATATTCATAGAAATTTGAAGACTATATTAGTGAGTTGTTACTATGCACAAAATAAAACTTAATATAAAGTATTATAATATGGTTCTTCCAAAACAATGCTATGGGTGAAGTTAACCAAGATAACAGGTAAAGATTATGTTTCCCCTATGTAGCTTGAAACCCACTACATACAAGAAATTTAGACATACTGGACAGTTGCTTTACAGGTCAAGCTAACATTCAGCAAGAGTTTCGTTGTACAGAACAGATACTGCAGGTGTTTTAGAAATCTTCTGGTAAACAGATGAATGCAGAAAATGCATACAATTTTTGGACCTGTCATAGTAAAGAAATAACAACCGTCAACACATAATTAAAAGCATATGTGTAAGGAATGGGATGGGCATTACTTTTTAAATTAAATAAACATGTCAGTGTAGTTGTTTAGGAGGAATTATGTAATAAAGATATATACGTGTTTGTATTCCAACTTGTAATGTTCCAATAGGTGATACAGTGGGACTATAAATGAATACTATAAAATGCTCAGTCGTCCATGGCCTAGGTGCAGTAGGCGTCTGTGATGCAAGAGAACAAAGGCTATGCAAAATTCTGTAGTTAGATGTAAAACATATGTTCAGCTACAAAGGACATACTTATGGATATTATACATGTTATTAAATAAACATAAATACTGAACGCATAGTTAAGAGAATCGTATTTACCAAGTTCACTTAATTATCCCCATGAGCTAGTTATCACAAATGCTAGTACATGGTTATAAAAACAATTAGCCATCATGATCCTCAAGTAGAAGAAATCTGTAAAATACAAAAACATACTCCCTGAGTACCACTCAGTTCACAGTTAGCACTGGTTGGGTCATTAAATGTGTGAAAATCAATATTTGAAAGTGGTGCTGATGTCATGTTATCAGGTCATTGGAAAATAACAAGCATGTGCCACACATGGTACCATTTATCAATACCTATTGGGCTTTCATTCAGTACACTGAATTTTTTGGTGCATAACAATTTATGTAGAAGTGCCCAAGGGGAATTCCAAAAATCTGAAGTTTAATTAACCTCATTAATTATGCATGGCACAAATGGTACTTAAAGTTGGGTGGATACAAGGTGCACTTTGATTCTATGAGTCAAAGTGAGAGGTACATTGGCAATTTGTAGAATTTTTGTTGTGGTGATTAGTAAATCTGTTAAAGTTACTAATTTCAAAGGTATATGTCTAAATTCATATTTACTCAAAACAGAAATTTTAACAGAAGTTGTCATGATATACTGGAGTGATGTTGTCTTGAACTTTATGCGTACAGGTGTTCTTCTAAATAGTTTAGTTCAGTCCCATATGCAGTTGTATAGACAGACTTCTACTGCAAATGTTAACAGTATATGAAGTATAGTTTACAGATCATCCTAAATTCTTACTGGTAATTCCTTGAACTCAAAAATGGAAAGCTACAGCTTCCAACACTATCTATACCTAGCATGCAATGTTGATATTACGGATATTTCTTATTTCATGTCTCCTAACAAAACAGTTATAAATGTGTTGTTGCTGTTACATATATGTCTGCAATGATGATTCTTTACAAAGGTATTATCAGCACTATCTGTGGCTTGGCTACTGTAGTCCTGAGGTTTACCCATGCATTCTGTAAATTCTTCAAATTGTTATTTGTTATTTGTTATAGTAGTTGAATGTGACATGCAATCACACTTGTATGGTATAATACTGTTGGCTTTGGACCTTCATGAAACAAATATGTATTGTTAAGGGTTCTAATCCCACTCACAAAATGTAAAGATATTACGTTATGTTGATTTTGCCAATGTTATGTACAAAGGTATTGTTATTGCTTGTAATATGTCACATTAGTATTCATGATACAGTGTTATACAGACATTTGTAATGCACTGGAATGCATAATGTTTATGTTGACATATGCATTTTTACAGAATAAAATACACAACTGGAATCAAACATGAATAATATCATGTACATATCAATGTCTTTCAGATGGCTAACCATCCTAGTGGTAACAACTTCTTCCCCCAGGTAAATGACATAATAATCGATGCTCTCCACTAACTTGGACAGAGAGTCTTAGGCCATTTAGGTCATACTGTTTGGAGAAATGAAATTTGGACGGACCTTACAAACATGGTCAATGCAGTTGGAGGCTCACAAAATGAGGCCTGTAGATGCTGCTGCTTGGACAATGATTCTTCGTGCAGCCATCATAGTGACACTTTATGAGAGATCAAGGGATGCCACCAATGGGGGACCATCTTTATGAGCAATCAAGGGATGCCACCAGTGGGGGACCATCACCGACCCCCCCCCCTCCCATGACATTGCAATATTTCTGGCCTCACTGCATGTAGCAAGAAAAAGTGACACATCCCTGGTATAGTGGGATTGAAGCTGAAGTTCCATGACAGACATGTATGTATTTATGTCCATTGCATGGATGTGCATTATGAAAATCACTGCATATTGCTGTAGTATGCATATTAATTTATTGCTGTTTTGATTTACAGCAGCATAGTTGAGACGTGAACACACTTCCACACATAGTGAGGATGATTAACATAACTATAATTGCATGTATCGGTACATCTGACTTACAGACAGAGCAGTCCAAACAATATTTATAATGCTGTTTGCATTAATATTCAGAGGTCCATCTGCTTCAGGCCAACACCAGGAACCAGCAGGTGAGTGCATGTATACTGTTGCTGAGAACAATACCTTGTTAGTACCACCACCTCATTTCATGGCACTGCTGTTTACTGTTATATTGTTGTTTCCCTACTATTGAATACTACAGGTACATCCAGTGGAGGGCAAGCCATGCATTTTCAAGTATAGACAGACAAAGCATTTCACAGTAACATTGTCGTAGCTTTCAACAATTGTAGCAAATGTGATACCTGACATTTTTGTCGTTATTTGTCAATACAGGCCCATCTGCTGCAACATCCAACATGTAAGTATTTGCAGACAATATTACTGTGTTGTATATGTGATGCTGTCAGTTTTCTTTTTGCTAAATACATGACTGCACTGTCTTTCACTTTACTTTACCACTGCAGGATCCATAGTACAACCCACACCACCTGCACAGCAGGAGTCTGTCAGTGGTATCCTATTACATATGTTTCATATCTGTCCTTTCTGTTAATCCTGTAGTTGACCTCCATTAATGTTGTGTCCTTCTTACCATTCTTAGGTTAGTCTGTATCAACATCCTCAATTCCACACACAAGTGGTATGAGTATGTCACAGATACTGCATGTTTTAATGGTGTTCACCTGGTTAATGGTATAAATGATGTGATCAGTAATGCTGTTTTTTTCCCTACAGTAGCTGAAGTTCATCTCATTTCAATACCACCATCTTCCCATATGTGTTTGACAGGTGTTTTTTTTTTTTAATACATGTCATACATCATGTATGTTGGCCATGTAATATATACTTATTTATGTACATTCCATGAAACATAGAGTAGACTGCAAATGAAGTCATTATTAATTATGATTGCAGTGAGACATACATGCCATATGTCTTTGATAATATCCATCATGTGATGTAGCCACATTATTCTGATCTGTGTCTTTGTATCTTGTAGCACATTGACTATCTGTATCACCCAGCAGCCCATCCAGTGATCATGATGTTGTTCATGATGTGTCTCAGCATGCTATTACGGCTCCTGTCATTCAGGACCTTGAATTATTTGGAGAGTCTATCCATGAGGTTGACAGTGATGTTGCAACAGATGTAGCTTCAGATGTGGAGGTCTTCTCTAGCCATTCAGATTTTGCTGGCACAGTGGATGTTGAACAGGGTGAGGCCATTGACCAACACACTACAGTAGAGAGCACTGCTGCTGGAAGTTCCACACAACAACCAGAAACAGGCTATTGTGGCAAATGAATGCGAGCAGATGTTGCGCATGGCCAGGTGTCAGATGGTGTCTGCCTCCTGCTGCAGGCAAATGAATGGTCACAGCAATGGCATCATTCAGACAGCTGCGCACTTGCCTGTGCCACAGATCTTGTGGCACAGCAGGTATGTGTTATGAATGAAGGACAAGAGTACAGACATGGTGAGATTAAGGCTGTATTGACCACTCAGAATGAGAGTATCACAGATGTGGCATGGTCAGTGGAAATCCTGGCCTCTATAGTATTGCAGTAGTGTTGTACTACCAGCAGAATTCTGCATTCCATGACTGTGCACAGCAGATTGCAACCTGAGTGAGGCAAGCCACTTTTCTGCAGAACCACCACTGGTCATTAAAAATCACTGTCTGTGGTTCAGTCTACACAGAGTGCAACTGCTATCCCATCTGCTGAAATCTAACCAGTAACAAGGCTTTCAACTCACAGTCATGCTCCTTCATTTCAACATGGTGTTGTAGCCCCACCCAACTCCTTTGTGGAGCAACCAGGCCAAGATGTGTCTATGTATGTATGGATGGGACAGATGTCAGTGAGGTTGCCCGAGACTGCATTAGAGTCTGTCTAACAGTGTAATACACATTGCTGACTCATATTATTGTAGTACCACTGTACTGTGATATATGTTTTCTGAAATTAAAAATTTTGCATTATGTCCTGCGTGGTTTCTGTTTTTTCATGTTATCATATTGCAGAAATATGTATATATAGCACCAATGTGCATCCATTTTGTTGATTATACAGTGATACAACAATCTGAGTGTGTATGGATACCTGTGTCAGTTGTACCCTAAGTTGATGATTGGTGTTTTGACACATTTGCATATGTTCATGTTGGAATGTGTTATGATTGTGTTATGTGCGATGCTTAGTGTGTATATCAAGTGCGTACTTGCCATTGGATGCAATTTGTGTTGCTGTGGTGGAGTGACACCTGAACATCACTGCTCAATCTATGTACTCACATACATGCGGCTTGTCATGACTCAAATATTTGGGCCAGATGCTGCTGTGTTGGCTGTGCCTGCATTTGTAGTCACACCCTACATTGCCTACACCTGTGACTTCTGTCCCCTATGTCCTTCTTCTCCTCCTCTAATATCTGTGGGATGTCCTATTCAGATATTTGGGGTTCATGGAGTACTTCACCCACACCTACAGCTGAAAGACCACCATGTATGTTATGCAGCATGGCACACACCATTATCATCTGTGCTGCCTTCTCAGGTGTGTATTGCAGTATACCCCTGAATGTGTCCAGACATCTGAACCAAGCTTTCACTAAACCAAACACATGCTTTGTGGGGTTTCTGATTGTTATGTGTGCTCTATTGTAGCCTCTTGTGCAGGGTTGATGGTTCATGGTTTGGGGTCATTAGCCGTGGCTCAAGTGGATAACAACAGTCCCGGTTTTTGGAAATAAAAACCTTTTTTGCCATAATGGATATTGTTGAGATGTGTATCATTAGCTTCCATCCTAGCTGTGTTTCTTGTATTTACCCAGTAGTAGTCCCTCTGGTATTTCCCCTTGCTGGAATGCAGCCCTCAGTCCACTTTCCATCCAAATGTCGGCATTATGGACACTTCTAGGGTGAGTTGTCATGATGTCTGTTATGCTGCCATCTGCTGCAAACACAACTTGGCAGTTGATGGATGGCTATCCCTTTATGTTTGTGTAACCATCTGCATTAGGGTGTACCTGTTTCTTGATAGGTATGTGTGTGCAATCTATTGCACCAATTACATGTGAGACATTTGGTATGTTAAAGAACTGGTACACTATAGTTCTCCACTCCATGGGGTAAATGGAAAGTATATGTAGTCATCCACCTTGCTGCACATTGCTTCCAGGAATTTTGCCAGGATACAAATAGCAGCTGTCTGTGATACTCCCACAACATCCCCCATGTGTCTCTGGAATTTCCCAGATGCAAGTACACTCAGGTGAGACACACTCTGATTTCAAGGGGGGGCAAACATGTGGGACACACATGTTGCAAACAGCCTGCACCAGTTGTCTGTCTTGATGGTATCTGTCAATTATTTGCTGGTCTGACAACTGGTTTAGTTTTTATATGATTTTTTTTTCAGTTTTTCTATGGATTTCACCATAATCTGTGGTATTTGCTTGAATTCTTTGACATCCAAACAGTATGCTCTAAGGATTTTACAAATGGATTCAATGTGATTGTTTGTCACATTTGAGTTGCATTGTGTGTGCACTGTATGTTTTGAAATCACACCGGCATGTGAAGAATATCTAATTATCCTACACTGAATATTTAAGTACTTGGTCTACCTTCAGCGTGTCTTCTGGAGTCGCACCTGCAGCAGGTGTACTAAAGTCTTCCTTCAGAATGCTGCACTATCTGCATATAGTTTCCATGAACTTTATTGAATCTGGCCCATTGTCATTAGCTAATGTTCCTTTATTTTCAAAAAAAATTAACTGTGATCCAGGTAATAAGACTCCTTGAGTTATCCTCTTCATTAATATTCCCATTGCTTCTAATCAAAGGAGCAGATGTGATATTAACATTATCTTTTATGCTATTCATACTGTGGACAGTAAGATCACTGCTATCACTATAAAATGTTTTCTCTGGATGAACACCTTAAGAAAAAACATATTAGTTTACTAAAAGCCCTTTGTTCTTTAGCCAGCTAAGAAATCTATTCAGTCAACACACCCTTGGGAAACCTATTGTTCACTGAATGCAAGTCCACCTCATGTGCTCTTCCATATAATGACCTGCATCATTATTAATAGTTTCACAAGTGAAAGGTGCAGAATCCTTCACAGGTTGAACCAGTTTATCAAATGATAATAAATTCCAATTACATTGTGAAGAAAATTGGGTAAACATTTCCATCAGAAGAGTAGGGTCAC